>NC_068276.1:61344002-61493514 GCF_025860055.1 Xyrauchen texanus
TCGAACAGAAACTTCACAACAAAAGCCGGTAAACACACAGCAAACGAGCAACATGGAAAAACCGGAATGCTCCCGTTATAATCAACGTCTTGTGACTGCAGCCCGATCACATGTGAACATTAAAGCACATTTACAATGGAATGACCTCAACATTTCTATTGCATTCATCATTGCAACCCTTATGCATGAGAGTCTCTTTGTTCTTAGTGTAGAAGAATTCCCTCCCCATCGTAGTCCAAATAGGTCATTTAAATCCCCAAAATAATGTATTTGATCTTGCTGTATTTTTTCATGATACTTTATTCACACGATTCTGTCATTTTCAAATCAAGACAAATACAGCGCACCAGTCGAAACGTTTCAAGACTGTATTTGCCAGTTTAGTTTGTGAATGTATATTGGTATAAATTGATTCTGTCATTAATGATGCATTTGTATATACAGTATATAGTGCATGTATTTGACAGCAGGGAAGTGTTTATGTTTGAACTTTGCATGTAAAGATTTTACTAGGAGTTCAAACCACAGAGGCCAATAAAAGCCAATGCAAACCGCAGTCGTTCGTTAGTCTTATTTTTGTGTGTGCGCTGTGAATTCTTTGTTATTGTTAAAATAAAAAAGCCAAAACTTGTCGATTTTCCTTACAAACTCACCATCAAATGTTCAAACGCTGATTGAAAATGAGTGGAATTGGACTGGTAATCTGGAATACCGGGCATTTTCCCAGTGGGCCGATGCACTTTGGGGCCAATCAGGGATGGACTGGCCATCGGGAGAACCGAGCGGCCGAGGGCCGTTGGGTCGGCTGAGAAACGGGCTGAATGGGCCGTGATAAGCTCAAATGAACCGCCGCATTATGCAGAATGGACCCCCCCCCCACCACCCCACCTCCTCTTCCCCATCCAGCCATGACGAATGGTTCATAATCTTGATTGGAATATTTCCCTTGCTCTAGACCTTGGTCATAGCTCTTTAACATACAATAAATGCACATAAACAAACATAAGTACCATCTCTCCCTTTAAGCAACTTTGCATGTTCATGGAGGGCCAGTAGAGGGCAGTAAAGGGCAGCTGAAGAGATCTCTCTTCCTCTCTTCTAAAAGTGCTTGTGATCTAAAAAAAGTCTAGATATTTTATGATAGATGCTATTTACTCCTCAGTGCAAGTAGTGGCAGATACTATTTGCACCCCTAATTAAATGCTAACATACAGTATAGCAGCATCACTGCAGCATGTTTATTGTGTTCATGGTTTTACTACAGTAACATTAGTATCACTATGATAATTTGGTATTAAAATCATAGTAACCAAGAAATTAAACATGGTTAGTATATTAAACAGTATATTACTGAAGTAACACCATTGCTAATTGAATTAAAACTATGGTTTCTGCCAAAAACATGGTTACTACAATATAGTATCTATAGTAAAACTGCCTTTATATACATTTTGTTTTATTATTATTATTTGTAGTATTAAAGCAAATATTGAGAGTAGAGACGGGAAACAGGATGTCAAAAGGAGTGGGACAACGGTGGAATCGAACCCGGGTCGCCCGCACGAAAAGGTACATTGTTACTTAACGCAACTTCCTCTGAATTTGACTGTTTTGTTATTGCTGGGGATAATCCTGAACACAACACTGCCAGACTCATGTAGATGGACCCGCACACAATCACGGACAAACTCTTGATCTGCTTATTAGCGAGGGTCTGAACATTTTGTCCACTTTAATTAAGGACGTCGTGCTATCTGAACATTTCTGTATTTTAATAATAATAATAATTCCTTACATTTATATAGCGCTTTTCTAGGCACTCAAAGCACTTTACATTGCATAGGGATGATGCGACGGCAGCCATAGTGCGCCAGAACGCCCACCACACACCAGCTATTGGTGGGGAGGAGAGAGAGTAGATTGATGTAGCCAATTCAGGGATGGAGATTAATACAAGGCCATGATAGATAGGGGCCAATGTGGCCGGGCTACACCCCCCCCTACTCTTTATGAGAAGAGTCCTGGGATTTTTAATGACCAAAGAGAGTCAGGACCTCAGTTTAACATCTCATCCTAAAGTTGGTGCATTTTTACAGTATAGTGTACCCCATCACTATACTGGGGCATTAGGACCCACACAGACCACAGGGTGAGCACCCCCTGCTGGACTCCCTAATACTACTTCGAGCAGCAACCTTAGTTTTCCCAGGAGGTCTCCCATCCAGGTACTGGCCAGGCTCAACCCTGCTTAGCTTTAATGGGCAACCAGGCAAGAGCTGCAGGGTGATATGCTGCCGGTAATCAGTGCATTCTTTGAAATACTGATTTCTCCTACCTCTGAAGTTAGATATGTCTCTGTCAAAAAGACATACATAAATGATAACATGAGTGTGCAATTTATCAAGGCTGTATCTATGCGTACAGACTGTGTTGATGATCTCCTCGATAACTTTAACTCAAAAGTTAAAAATGCAATTGATGGCATTGTACCTGTAAAGGTCCGGACGATCACTGGCAGACGTAAAGCACCTTGGAGAAACACAACAGCAGTGAAAAACATGAAAAGAAAATGCAGGAAAGCTGAATGAATGTGGCGGAAAACCGCATCTTTTTTCATGAAGAAGATCAATGATATAAGAATGGCGACCATCTTGTCCTTGTGTTGCACTGAGGTCAGACAGCACTCATCACAAAAAATAAACTGATGTCAAAACCCTGGAAGAAATAGTACAGCATCTTAAAACTGCAACCTGATGTCTTGACACACTCCCCACTACATTTATCAAAAAGTGTGTTTAACTGTCTGGGAAAACGATCGGTTAGAAATAGTAAATGCGTCACTCCATTCAGGCACATTTCCGAAGTCCCCTGAAAACTGCAGTTGTCAAGTTCCTTCTTAAAAAGAACAATCTAGATAACTCAATATTGAACAATTATAGACCAATTTCAAATCTTCCTTCCATAGGCAAAAGCTCATTTGCAATCAGCTTGTTTCAATCAGCTTGATCTCAATCTCGAATGGCTACTTGGAAAATGTACAGTCTGGTTTCCGACCACATCACAGCACTGAGACTGTGCTCATAAAGATCCTTAAAGATATTCGGCTAAATACTGATTCAGACAAAATATCAGTGCTTGTATTATCATATCTCAGTGCTGCTTTTGACGCTGTTGACCACAACAATCTTCTAGACAGATTGGAAAACTGGGTAGGGCTCTCTGGGACGGTCTTCCGCTGGTTCAGGTCATATCTAGAAGGCAGGGTTACTATTTGAACATAGGCAACTATGAATCTGAGTGGACATCCATGATGTGTGGAGTCCCACAAGGCTCAATCCTTGCACTGCTCCTGTTCAACCTGTATATGCTCCCACTAGGCCAAATTATGAAAAATAAACAAATTGCATGCCATAGCTATGCAGATGACACCCAGATCTATCTACCCCTATCGCCAAATGACTACAGCCCCATAGACTCTTTGTGCCAGTGAGTGAGTGAGTGAGTATTGGAGTGGTGGTGGTGTAGTGGGCTAAAGTACATAACTGGTAATCAGAAGGTTGCTGGTTCCACCACCACCATTGTGTACTTGAGCAAAGCACTTAACTCCAGGTTGCTCCGGGGTATTGTCCCTGTAATAAGTGCACTGTAAGTCACTTTGGATAAAAGTGTCGGCCAAATGCGTAAATGTAAATGTAACGACAAGACAGAGGTCATTGTATTTGGCAACGAAGGTGGAATTCCAAAGGTGAACACATACCTTGTCTCCAAGGGCCTAAAGGCAAAAAATAAAGCAAGAAATCCTAGTGTCCTTTTGGAGTCAGACCTTAGTTTCAGTAGTCACGTCAAAGCAATAACTAAATCAACCTACTATCATCTGAAAAATATATCCGGAAGAAACTTCTCCATGATTCATCGCCTGTAGGTTGGACTACTGCAATGCACTCCAAACTGGCCTTCCCATAAAGACCATAAACACCTGCAGCTCATTCAGAATGCCGCTGCCAGGATTCTTACACAAACCAAAAACCATGAGCATATTACTCCAGTCCTCAGATCTTTAAACTGGCTTCCAGTTACATTTAGAATTGGTTTTAAAGTACTGTTACTCGTTTATAAATCGCTCAATAGCCTAGGACCTAAATGCATTTCAGATATGCTTGTTGAATATAAACATAACAGACCTCTCAGATCATCAGGATCAAGTCAGTTAGACATGCAGACGGTTCACTCAAAACAAGGTGAGACTGCTTTTAGCTATTATGCCACCCTTATGCCACCCGCAGCTGGAACCAGCTTCCAGAAGAGGTTAGATGTGCCCCAACAGTAGCCACATTTATATCCAGACTGAAAACACTTCTGTTTAGCTGTGCATTTTCTGACTGAGCATTGTGCTGCTTTTGTCTTTCTTTAATTGTAATTATACTTTGAATTGCCATTGTGTATGAAATGTGCTATATAAATAAACAAAATAGTGCAAATATTCACACCATATTTGTGTTATCTAGGCTATTAATGGAGGAAACAAACCTTTATGAACCATAGAATTATTTTAACCAAATGCTTCAATGAATGATTAACTGCTTCAAAGTTGTACACTGCATGCGTAGGACATCTGCTGATTTACTAGAACAACTTCAACAGGGAGTTGACGAATGACGTAATTAATTCCATAACTAATTAATTCCAAGTCCTAATGTCATAACTTTCAATGAAGCTGTCAGCTGAGGACATGTGAGGCGTCCATTTCTCAAACTAGAGTCTCTGATGTACTTATCCTCTTGTTTAGTTGTATTTTTTTAATTAATTTAATTTAGTTAAAAATGATACATTTCAGTTAGATGGAATTTTCTTATGAAACTGAAATACGTTTATATTAATGAAATAATATTGTTTCACTTTTAATGGAATATTTCACAGTTCCAGTGTGTCAGAAGTTTACATACACTAAGTTAACTGTGCCTTTAAGCAGCTTGGAAAATTCTAGAAAATGATGTCAAGCAACCACCAACTCCACCCCCCTGATGACAAAATGGCTTAAGCACAACAAAGTCAAGGTATTGGAGTGGCCATCATAAAACCCTGACCTCAATCCGATAGAAGATTTCTGGGCAGAACTGAAAAAGTGAATAGAAATAGAATAGTAACTATGCAGTGTATATAACATTTTATGTTTTTAAATCTATGTAATTATATAGCTATAATTTAATGTTTTAGCATCTTCATATTTTTTCTATGGCTATTAGGTAAACAAGTGAACACAAACTAGCAAGCATCCAGATTATATGGGTTTTAAGCTTTATAGATATACAATTTATCAACTACAATATTTGTTTGCCAAAACAATGGTTTGATATTTTTATATGTTACCTTTCATTTTTTTTTGTATTAATTTCTTTGTGTTAAATAATTGTTTTACTTTAAAAATGTTTCTGAAAAGCCTAATAATAGGATGTTTACAAAGGGTACGTCGTCACAATGGAAAGTGACATCAAATAGCCTTTAATACACTGACTTTAATTTAAAGTATATCATGTAAAAGAGAATTTTGTTGTGACCATAAGAACAAAACAATTTTATATTTTAGCTTATAAAATATACCCTTTGTCTAGATTACCAATTTCACAAGGCGCATCCTGTTATGCAATTTAAACAGTACTAAAGGAGTTCCCATGTATTCTGGACACTTGTTGGCTGTTCATTTCTGGTCCAACAAGCTACAATTTAAGCACTGGCTTAAAAAAATCTCTTGGCATATGTTGGTGTTGTAGTCAAGACCACCTAAACCGAGACCAAGTCGAGACCAAGACCAGAGTGTATCGAGACTGAGACAAGGCCAAGATTTTGAGGGGTTGAGACCAAGTCGAGACCAAGACCAGAGTGTATCGAGACTGAGACAAGGCCAAGATTTTAAGGGGTTGAGACCAAGTCGAGACCAAGACCAGTGTGTATCGAGACTGAGACAAGGTCAAGATTTTGAGGGGTTGAGACCAAGTCGAGACCAAGACCAGAGTGTATCGAGGCTGAGACAAGGTCAAGATTTTGAGGGGTTGAGACCAAGTCGAAACCAAGACCAGAGTGTATCGAGACTGAGACAAGGCCAAGATTTTGAGGGGTTGAGACCAAGTCGAGACCAAGACCAGAGTGTATCGAGACTGAGACAAGGCCAAGATTTTGAGGGGTTGAGACCAAGTCGAGACCAAGACCAGAGTGTATCGAGACTGAGACAAGGCCAAGATTTTGAGGGGTTGAAACCAAGTCGAAACCAAGACCAGAGTGAATCGAGACTGAGACAAGGCCAAGATTTTGAGGGGTTGAGACCAAGTCGAGACCAAGACCAGAGTGTATCGAGACTGAGACAAGGCCAAGATTTTGTGGGGGTTGAGACCAAGTCGAGACCAAGACCAGAGTGTATCGAGACTGAGACAAGGCCAAGATTTTGAGGGGTTGAGACCAAGTCGAGACCAAGACCAGAGTGTATCGAGACTGAGACAAGGCCAAGATTTTGAGGGGTTGAGACCAAGTCGAGACCAAGACCAGAGTGTATCGAGACTGAGACAAGGCCAAGATTTTGAGGGGTTGAGACCAAGTCGAAACCAAGACCAGAGTGAATTGAGACTGAGACAAGGCCAAGATTTTGAGGGGTTGAGACCAAGTCGAAACCAAGACCAGAGTGTATCGAGACTGAGACAAGGCCAAGATTTTGAGGGGTTGAGACCAAGTCGAGACCAAGACCAGAGTGTATCGAGACTGAGACAAGGCCAAGATTTTGAGGGGTTGAGACCAAGTCGAGACCAAGACCAGAGTGTATCGAGACTGAGACAAGGCCAAGATTTTGAGGGGTTGAGACCAAGTCGAGACCAAGACCAGAGTGTATCGAGACTGAGACAAGGCCAAGATTTTGAGGGGTTGAGACCAAGTCGAGACCAAGACCAGAGTGTATCGAGACTGAGACAAGGCCAAGATTTTGAGGGGTTGAAACCAAGTCGAAACCAAGACCAGAGTGAATCGAGACTGAGACAAGGCCAAGATTTTGAGGGGTTGAGACCAAGTCGAGACCAAGACCAGAGTGTATCGAGACTGAGACAAGGCCAAGATTTTGAGGGGTTGAGACCAAGTCGAGACCAAGACCAGAGTGTATCGAGACTGAGACAAGGCCAAGATTTTGAGGGGTTGAGACCAAGTCGAGACCAAGACCAGAGTGTATCGAGACTGAGACAAGGCCAAGATTTTGAGGGGTTGAGACCAAGTCGAGACCAAGACCAGAGTGTATCGAGACTGAGACAAGGCCAAGATTTTGAGGGGTTGAGACCAAGTCGAAACCAAGACCAGAGTGAATTGAGACTGAGACAAGGCCAAGATTTTGAGGGGTTGAGACCAAGTCGAAACCAAGACCAGAGTGTATCGAGACTGAGACAAGGCCAAGATTTTGAGGGGTTGAGACCAAGTCGAGACCAAGACCAGAGTGTATCGAGACTGAGACAAGGCCAAGATTTTGAGGGGTTGAGACCAAGTCGAGACCAAGACCAGAGTGTATCGAGACTGAGACAAGGCCAAGATTTTGAGGGGTTGAAACCAAGTCGAAACCAAGACCAGTGTGTATCGAGACTGAGACAAGGCCAAGACCAGACCAGAGTCCCACACAGCATGACAAACTTCTGATAAAATGTGGAACATGCAAACCGTAGGCACTCCTCAAG
Source organism: Xyrauchen texanus (assembly GCF_025860055.1). Classification (NCBI taxonomy): domain Eukaryota; kingdom Metazoa; phylum Chordata; class Actinopteri; order Cypriniformes; family Catostomidae; genus Xyrauchen; species Xyrauchen texanus. The sequence continues at coordinate 61,351,700 of NC_068276.1, forward strand.
ATAATGAGAAAAACATATATTCATATCCAGAGTCCAAACTGGTAGTATATCATCATTTTGGTGTGTGATGATGTGCTTTGCAATATAAAGTGACTAGATCTTCATGGGACATGACTAGGAAAACTGTATGTTTTGTTCCCTCCCTTGTGTACATGTATATTAAGTATTGTGAAAGAGACCTTAACATAAAAGATTTTACCTCTTTAACGCCATCACCTCAATTTAATCTTTACTTGGCATAAAACATGTCATAGCAAAACATCAATCATTGAAATGCATGTTTGAATTACGCCATAGATTTTTATTTCAGCATCCTGAATCCAGATTACTCCACAGACTATATTAAGCTCTATCTATTTACTTTGAGCTTGGGAAATAATACACCATACAAGCAAGGGTCCACCTATTGTAAACTATGACAGGCAGAGTGACAAAACATGCCACCTGGAGCTCCCTTTTCAACAAACACTATTCACAGGCTTGGTGGCTATGCACACAACCTCTGACATGGCATGAATCTGGAGGTTGAGGGTGGCTTGTAAGATTTACAAGAAATTGCTCTTGTGTATTTGACTGATTGAATTGGCTTTAAGTTGACATGAAACAGAGAAATTCAAAAATATCTGCTTTGGGCTTAAAACGCTCTTCCTGAATATGCCATTACAGACATTGGCTATGGTTTTACATATGTTGTCAAACAACCTAAAATGTGCTTCCTGTAATAACATCTAAGTTAACTAGTTTTTATACATACTATTATTGAAATTATTTTGCATATAATATTATATGTCTACATCAGCCTGACTACATTAGGTTAGACCAATGAAAGTAATTAGGTGCCATCTCCTTAAGGTAACACTGTTGCACACCCCTTAGTTTTACAAAATAACTCTTTGCTTTTCAACAAACACTCTAAACACACACACACACACACACGCACAGCGGATGCAGTACGACTCTCTCTCCCCTCTGCCGCCACAGCTCATTGGAAATACAAACAGCTGTTAGCACAGGTGTAAATCCTTAACCACTCAGCTTTCCCAGACCTCACTCTCCTTTGATCAGTGCTCGACCACACCCCTGCCTCTACATGCCCCACCAACTGACTCAGACTGGGGAGCCATCCTGCCTGCCACCGACTCCCCTCATTCTGAGAGAGAAAATCGGCCACATCCATCTGTGCCCCGGCCTGTGGACCACCTCAAACTTAAAGGGCTGAAATGCCAGATACAAACGAGTGATCCACGCTTCATGCACGGCTCCATCCACTGGATCGGATCGGGTGTTCCCTTTTTAGTGAGATCAATCAGCGAGCTGGTGGCATCCAAATACGTAGGTACAAACCTAGGAAAAAAAACAGCCAGCCCCAGAAACTGTCTCACCTGCTTTTTGGTCTTGGGTCTCGTACCAGCCGCAATAGCTGACCAAATCCCGCCCATATCAGCGATCTCAGGACGGCCCTCAGATGCTGGATATGCTGCTGCCAATCATTGCTATAAATAATAATATCGTACAGGTAGGTAGCAGCATATGCAGCATGCAGGCGGAGAATTTTGTCCATGAGTCGCTGAATCGTAGCTAGGGCCCCAAACAAACTAAACGGAAGGGTAAAGAATTGGTGTAACCCAATTGGAGTGGAAAAGGCAGTTTTTCTCGGAACATGCGAGTCAAGGGGATCTGCCAATATCCCTTTGTTAAATCCAGTGTAGAATAAAAGTGAGTCGCACCTAACTAATAGAGCAATTTGTGAATGCGAGGCATTGGGTGCGCATCAAATTTAGTCACCACGTTAACATTTCTATAGTCCACACACAACCGGCCTTAGGGACCAATACCACTGGGCTGGACCAGTTGCTCTGGGACTCTTCAATTACCCCCATATCGAGCATGACCGTGAGTTTTTCCCGGACCACTTTTTTCTTAAGTCCTGGTAACCAATAGGGGTGGGAACATACCACCACTCCCGGGGTCATCTCAATGTGGTGTACAATGAGGTTTGTTTGACCGGGTAGAGGCAAAAACACGCCCGAAAACTCCCTTTGCAACCTTGGAACATCATTGACTTGGGACGGTGAGAGGTGGTCTCTACAGGGAACTGGGGTGGTTTGATGGGCGGAATTTAATTCTACTTCTGGTCTTAGCTCATGCCTCTCTGGGACTGTTATCAAAGCTGGTTTTAATAGATTCAGGTGGTAAATTTGATATGCTCCACCTCTATCCCCAACTCGCTGAGTGACCTCAAAGGGACCTTGCCATTTGAGGTCATCAGAGTTATACAGGTGGGATTGCATTGCATTGTAGTCAAGACCATCTAAACCAAGACCAAGTCAAGACCAATACCAGAGTGTATTGAGACTGAGACAAGACTTTGAGGGGTTGAGACCAAGTCGAGCCCAAGACCAAGGCAGGGCGAGCCTTGGTCTTGGGCAAGGCAGGGCGAGCCGAGTCCCACACTGCATGACACACAATAAAATGTGGAACATGCAAACCATCAGCACTCCTCAAATTGATCTGAATGATCCATGTTCCCATAAAAACAAGATTCTTCTACATTCACCTTTTATATTGACATGTGTGTGTGTGTGTGTGTGTGTGTGTGTGTGTGTGACTGTGTATCAATGTACCATGAGAAATGTCTTGATAAAATGAATTGGTGAATTTTATGTGTGAATTTTCCTTTGTTTTCTATGAACAAACAAATACAAACTAACACTGAGGAGCTGAAATCAACTTAACCATCTTTATTCAACCCTCCATTTCCAAGTTTTACCATCCACCTAAAACAATAACATTTTTGTTGAAGCAGCACATCGGGTATTCTGGATGACTCTTCCCCTATAAACCATCATTAAAGTACAGAATATATTAAACAATTATTCAATACTGAAGTTTTCACATTTCTCTGTCATTTCTTAAACAATATAGTTACTTTTCAAGGTTGAATGGAATGCAGCAAGAGGCAGATATCTAACATTAGCTAGCTAGCTTTGCTAGCATCACTTACACTTAGCTTATCTTTCTTTATGCTTCATTTCTAAGTGCAGATAAAAGTTTGATGTGATCCCAGCCATCTCAGTAAGCAGTGCATTGCAGAAATGTCATTCTGCTGTGTGTTTTCTTTCGGATGCTTTTTTGCAGGTGAACTCTTTGTGGTTTGTGTCAGTGTTTCCCAGCCTTTTTTTCTGACACTGCACATTTTTACGATTAAAAAATGCCATGGCACACCACTATCCCACATAACCATTGTCAATAGTTTTCCTTTTCAAGAACTTGTCAGTGTTTTCTGTCTGTCTTAGTAGCATAATATTTTTAATTCAGCTATGCAAATACGGAAGTCACATAGGTTCGCTGTATTATGAGGTTACATATGCTAAGGGCGCTAACTGGATAATGAAAAACCATCAAATTTGTGTCTTTTCCAATTTGTAGATTTGATCTTGAAAAATAATCATTGCAACGGCACAGCAAATTGATTTTGTACTTTTTTATTTATTTACTGTATTTTACAGAAATGTTTACAGTTGTGGTCTTGACTGGTCTTGAAATTAACTCTTGAGATCTCTTTGTCTGAGGCCGAGACAAGATCTTCAAAAAGTGTCCGATCTCGAGTACTACAACACTGCTTGGAGCAAATCCTCCTGTGTTAGTTGCCCCAATGTGCCTAAGATGCCCCAGGCTTACAGCCATAAAGTAATTCAAAGTGGGAAAACGCCGTTGAGGCTTGAGGGACCTCTCGTACAGCAAATAACAGGGGTTCTAACCACTTATCCCAATTTTGTGAGTCTTTGTGTAGGAACTTCCGAACCATGTTTATAAAGCTCAGATTAAATCATTCGACCAGGTCGTCCGTCTGAGGATGGTAAACACTGGTGCTGATCGACTTAATCCCCAATAACTACTACATTTGGCGTAGTGTACGTGACATAAATGAGGTACCCTGTTTAGTCACGATCTCTTTCACAATCCCAACTCAGCAGATGATTTTGAAGAGTGCCTCCGCAACACTGCGTGTTGAAATGCTGCGCTTTAACCACGTTCCCAGGCCTCACTCTCCACACATTGGTGCTTGACCACACCCCCGACTCCACAACTTACCCACCCACCTCTTACACTTTCGTTTAAATGAGAGAAAGGTGTCTCTGAAACCTCCTATGATCAGGATACAGATCCTGGAAAAGCGTATGACCTGCGCTCGACCACACCCCCAAAACTTGAAGAAAGGTTTCTCTGTAATAGCAATAAGTGCTTGCGACTCCATGATGACTCCATGTAAATAAAGAGCTATTCATTGCAACACAGTACGCCGTCTCCCACTTACTTATTCCCTGGAACTAAAGGGGTGCTTCAGTAGTGCCGAAACCCAGGAATTGAGAAAGATCGCCATCATATTCGCAAGCAATAATTGCTATTGCAGATATATATAACTTTTATAACCTGTCCTTCCTTTAGACAAAAGTGGTTTCATGTTTTGTGAGGGAGTGTTCAGAAGGTTAAGTCACTTTTGAGGATTAGTGTATTATGTAGTTACTGTTCTCAGAAGGGATCAGGGATAGAACTCAATATTTATTCATCATCAGTCCAATGAAAGTACTCTAACCCACATATTATCCACATATTAATTACTCGCTAATTTATAATGACTAAATATAATTAATGTTTAAGGTGCAAAGCTATAAGTACTGGTAACATTAGTGTAACACTTTATATTAAGGTTGTATTCATCAACACTGTACGCCGTCTCCCACTTATTTATTCAACTACATTATTTAACATGATCTATCTATAAACAATAAGTTTACTGTAGATATTATTCGTGTTTGATGTTAATGTCAACACGTACTAATACGTTTTAAAAATGTAAAAGTTGTGTTTTGTTGTATGTAGTTGTATTAGTTAATGCATCATGATCTAACAATAAGAAATTGTATTTTATACATTACACAAACCATTAATAAATGATGTCATAAAATGTTGTTCTTTGTTAGTTCAAGGTACCTGTTGCATATAACACATAGTGTAAACAACATTTTATAATAAGGTTGTATTCATAAATATTTTTAACACAATATTTCACATACAAACAATGAAAAATAAATTTCTAAATTCTAAATATTATTATCCTAATAATATTATAACACATAGAACCATACTGTAAAGTGCTACCACTTGCTAAATAACTATAATTACTGTAAGTATAAACGTAATTTCCTTCCTAGAATTTCCTTCCCAGTAGGGCTGGACTGGTAATCTGGCATACCGGCATTTTCCCAGTGGGCCAACGCACTTTGGGGCCGATCAGGGGCGGTCTGGCTATTGGGATAACCGAGCGGGCCGGTGGGTCGGCCGTGAAACGTGCCGAATGGGTCGCGGTAAGCACAAATGAGCCGCTGCGATATGCAGAAGAGGACGGCGAACACACTGAAAAGATTTAGCTCACCCCTCTCCCCCCCACCCTATAAAATCCCGGGCCGATTTCTCTTCCCAGTCCAGCCCTGCTTCCCAGCATGGCTTAGAAATAGTATTAAATATGAAGTGTTCTCCAACTTGAGAACCATTTAAGTCCATGTATTTTATAACATGTTATTACAAGCTTATAACAAGACAAAGGCGCTGCAATGGACTATCAGTAATCATTAGTGAGGAAACGTCATTTTAAACATTTAAGATGACATGAATAAAAGGGTGCATACAGAAACCTTTTTGGGAATCAACATCATCAATATCGTTGATTGAGTATTGATGAATTGAAATATATGATATCCATTATCCACTATGTAAATCTGTCAGCTACTGTAAATTTTAGATTATGCTGTCATTCAAGATAAACATGGTTTTGGCCCCACCTTGACTCTTATGTCCCCGTCAAGTGGTATAAAGCTCTGAGTATTGGAGTGTGTCTTTCTCATTGAACCTGTGGTGAGTTTGACACTCCACAAACCACCATGGAAATGTTAAAGTTAATATCTAAAGGAGTGCTAATATGGATGGCACTATCCATCGGGCTTGCTGCAACACAAACCGGTAAGATGAATTTACAACAAATGTTTCCATATACACCTTTTAAATGTAATTTTATATAATTGTATATACTGTACAATTCCTGTAAGATGGTTTAATTTCTTTGTAAGAATAATACATGTGTTTAAATGGGTGGAATGAATAGGGTTATAACTTAATTATATTATTATGTAATAATATGATGTTATGTTTGAAATAATAATGAATTAATACATGATATAATCGTTGTTAAAGGCAGAAATGATTCTAAAAATGTAAAGGGGAATATAACAATTATGAAATGTGAAATAAATTACGAGATAAGAACAATAATACAATTGTTTACTGACGCATAACATACTATATCACATTTATTGTCTTCACTAGTTCATTTTAAATGGAGTGTGAATTAATTCATTTTCAAAAGTACAAATATTCCATGTAGTAGTTCAATTAATATGAGCTTGTAAAACTACATGCATAAAATGGATAAAAGCATTACCAAAGTGATGGCGAACAGCATGTCACACCGCAAGACATGTCAATATCCCAAATGTAAATGATTGCTATTCTTAATATTTACTGAAACAAACAAAAACACTTCAATCAACTTGTTCAGTCAATGCACGTGTCCATACTTCCAAACTGATGAAGGTTTCTGTACATTTCCCAGTGGTTTTCACAACGATGAACATCCTTCCAGCCGTTACAACACACATGATTACAGGTACAAAAACTCGAAATCTTTCAAAAACAGAATTTCTCCACAAGCCACATTAAAACGTGAACTAACTAGATCTGTTGTTTAACAGGACTGGGTTCGCAACACAATGATATGGTTTGTAGCACTTGGGGTAACTACCATTTCAAGACCTATGATGGGGACTACTTCCAACTCTCAACCGCCTGTAACTACATTCTGACCTCAGACTGTCGGAACAGCTACGAAGATTTCAACATCCAGTTGAGACATCGGGTGGTCAACAACGAACCAACGATCAGCAAGATCACTTTAAAACTAGAGGGGGCAGTTATAGAGCTCACCAAAGACTCCATCAATGTTGGGGGCCAAATGTAAGTGATTGTAATTGTATGGCATTTTTTTCAAGGCCATTCTCGAAATGGACTCGAGTGGAAAAATGTCTGAAACACTCTATCCGTTCTTTCTGTAGAGTGACACTTCCATTTAGCAGTCCTGGATTTTTCATTGAGAAAATGAATTCTTACATCACAGTCAAGGCTGTTTTAGGGCTAGTAGCCATGTGGAATGAAGATGATGCTTTCATGGTAAGGAGATCCCCAAACAAGCCATAATGTGCAACGATGCACCACCAATACGCCAATACATAATACAGGCCTGGTATAATTGTCTTTTCTTGTGTTTTCAGGTGAAGTTAGATGAAAAGTACAAAAACCAAACGTGTGGACTGTGCGGTGACTTCAACGGAATCCAACTTTACAATGAATTCATCAGTGATGGTATTATTAGCAATGTTGCCTCTTTCTTACTTTACATGGTTATAAAGGCAATCACTTAGGTTGTAAGGCAAATACCCATCAGTCGAATAAAAACAATAAATACACCTCTTCGTTCTAGGAGCTACGCTGTCTGCTTCTGAGTTTGGAAACCTCTGGAAGATGGATGATCCAACAGAAGTCTGTGAGGACGACAACAAATCTCTTGATGAAAACTGTGGAAATGAGGTAAGAATTGTCCACACCGCACCGCTGGACTGTTTAGCAATGTACAAGGTAACAGGAGGTAGGCTAATGTTCACGTATCAGACCTTATTGTACATGGTTACACCCATATGTTGATGTATTGCATTTAAATGATTGAAATTCTAGCTTGCGTGGCAACCAGGGGCCATGCCACCCCCAGCCCATGTCGCCCATGCCTAAATCTATCACTGTGTGTGTGTGTGTGTGTGTGTGTGTGTGTGTGTGTGTGTGTGTGTGTGTGTGTGTGTGTGTGTGTGTGTGTGTGTGTGTGTGCAAAGCATGCCATCCAGTGCAATCAAACAAAACACATGGACATTTTCAGAATGCTTAATACTTAATTTTTCCTATAGAAATGCCTGATTTTTATAAATGTACCCAATGACCATTAGAAATGTTTATCTCTGTTATCGGATCATCTACACCTGCTTATTTTACTGCTTTATTGGATATCATTTTGCTTGACTCTGTGCTGTTTCTCTTTACCCACAGCATTTTTGCCACGATATCTTCTCCAGTCCCGTGTTCAGTGATTGCAGAAGTCTGGTTTCCATCGAGCCCTTTGTCAAAGTTTGTATGAAAGATATGTGCCATTGCAACAGCTCTGGATCCTTCTGCTTGTGCAAGTCTATTGCCGAGTACTCTAGACAGTGTATACATGCAGGTGGCAGGCCTGAAGACTGGAGAACAGAATATTTTTGCCGTGAGTATGCCATGCCTTGGACCCATTTAATGGCTTCTTGCACCTACAGTATTCAGTCCTTTGTTAATGTTTGGGTCACAGTTTGAGCCAAACTTGTCTTTCGATGATTGATGCTGTCTCAATAGTATGTCCCTTCTTTATGATATGCAGCAAAACCGTGTCCAGAAAGCATGGTGTACCACGAGTGTGGAAATCCCTGTACTGACACTTGTACAAACCCTGAAAGAGGACAAGTGTGTGACCACCACTGCATCGATGGATGCTTCTGCCCTCCTGGTACAGTCTTTTTTTTTAATCATGGTTTGCCTCACTGGAAGTATCAACAACTAAAAGTCATTTAGTGATTGCATTGATTGCGACACATTTTTCATCTATCATCTACATTGATCTTTTATGTTTGCTTTATGTTAACTGTACACGTGGCTTACTTATAGTTGACTTTGCATATTAAGATGGGATAGGAGAATGTAAACGGACTTTGAATTCACACTTCAATGTGAATTTCAGATTATATAAAAAAAAAACAGAATAAAAGGAGGGAACATGTCCATGAACCAGTGGCTATGTGTTTTCTTCTCTCTTTAAGGCACTGTTTTTGATGATATAACCAACACTGGCTGTATACCCATCAATCAATGCTCTTGTGTCCTTGGTGATAAAACATACGCCCCTGGGGAGAATTACAACACAACCTGCAGAGAATGGTGAGCCTCCACTTCCCAACAATTTGGATTGAATATGCTCTTTTAGGGGCGACTGTGGCTCAGGTGGTAGAGCGGGTTGGCTACTAATTGCAGGGTTGGTGGTTCGATTCCCGGCCCAAATGACTCCACATGCCGAAGTGTCCTTGGGTAAGATGCTGAACCCCAAGTTGCTCCCAATGGCAGGCTAGCACCTTGCATGGCAGCTCTGCCATCATTGGTGTGTAAATGGGGGAATGAGACGCAGCGTAAAGAGCTTTGAATATGGCTAATGTTAAAAAGGCGCTATATAAGTGCAGACCATTTACCTATATCTTGATGTTCATTTTCTTTAAAATGCTTAAAAAGATGTAATGTTGTAACAATCAAAGCCTATTTTTAAATTGGCCTTATTATTTCCCATTTAGTACCTGTGCACAGGGGCAGTGGAACTGCAATGAAAAGGATTGCCCTCATACATGCTCGGTTGAGGGTGGATCCCATATTACAACATATGATGGAAAAGCCTACACTTTTCATGGAGACTGCTCTTATGTCCTCACCAAAGTATGTTAACTGGCAGTCAGTTATCTCTATAAGACAACTACATTACATACAATGACCCCAAAAGATGTTTGGACTCATAAAATGTCTGAATGCTGTAGCTATGCTGAATAACACATTTCATTACACGCTGTAGTTGCAGCCTTCAAAGTTGGTGCTGCATATTCTAATTGGTTTTATTACTCACTAATTAAGTTGTTACTCAGCTGATCAATATTCCCTTCTTTTGAAAGCAATGCACAGGCACAGATTTCACAGTTCAAGGAGACCTGGTGAAATGTGGTGTGACTGAATCCGAGACCTGTTTGATGACAATAACGTTGGCATTGCTCGATGGAGCTTTTGTAAGTACAATAAAACGTTTCAACGAAAAACCGTTCAATAGTTTATTGAACCTGATCAAATTGCCCTCACTCTTCATGTCATTGCAACATCCTCTGTGCATCTTAAGAACATTAGGAGTGGTGGTGGCGTAGTGGGCTAAAGCACTGAACTGGTAATCAGAAGGTTGCTGGTTTGATCCCTACAGCCACCACCATTGTGCCCTTGAGCAAGGCACTTAACTCCAGGTTGCTCCGGGGGGATTGTCCCTGTAATAAGTGCACTGTAAGTCGCTTTGGATAAAAGTGTCGGCCAAATGCATAAATGTAAATGTAAATTTCCAAACCGACGTTTTTCTATTTTCACTACAGGTGATCAAAGTGGATTCAAGTGGAAATGTTGAGGTCAACAGAATAATTACCCAGCTGCCACTTTTTACAGGTAGGCAACAAACCTGAGAAAACCAAAAACAAGTTACAAGCACACAAATATAGCTGAATATGCATAAACGGACCTGAACTAAATCGAGCAATCATATAGTGAAATTAACATCAGATAAAGTTGAATATTTTTAAATGTTGAGGTAATCAAATTATGTTTAGTAACCATTAAAGTTACGTTATATGATCTTTTTATTTTCAGCTGATGTGAGCATTTTCAAGCCCTCGTCATTCTACATTATGATTCATGCCCATTTGATTGGGCTTCATCTAGAGATCCAGCTTATACCCATAATGCAACTCTACATGAGAGTCGATTCATTGTACCAAGGAGAAACATGCGGTATTTATCTTTACACACCTCTTCTTTTAAACACACTGAACTTAAACATTCTTATGCAATATTCAGAACAAAAGCAGCATTAAATGAAGTTAAACACTCTGTCTTTATATTGTCACTGGGTGTGTCAAATGAAGTATACTAAACGTATAGGTTATCCTAATATGTTTAAAATAGTTGTAGGTACATTATAGCATGCCACACAACAAGACACTGTTGAAACTGCGTGGAATGTCACGTCAACTACCCATGTCCCACATGAATTAATTTAAGAATCAAAAATCACTCTGCAGGTCTTTGTGGCAATTTCAACAACATTCAGACTGATGACTTTACAACCATCGGTGGACTGAGGGAAGGAACAGCGTTGGACTTTGCCAACACCTGGAAGACGAGAGCAAGTTGCCCTGATAGTAGAAGAAGCTTTGAGCATCCTTGCAGTCTGAGCACTGAAAATGGTGTGAATTAACTCTCTTTCTGTCATGAGACTAGGGTAGGAATTATGGACATCAGAACATTGACAAAACAGAAATATCACTGTATTAGTTTTACATAGCACAACAAATGTTTGGATAGCTGACATTTGGCTAACTTGCGCAAGACAAGCAGATTGTACCCTGAACATGATTGATTGACATTTCTTGCCCCACCTGAAAGTCATTGTGTAATTTGCACACTGCATTCAAAATCCAAGATATGCCAACATTTTGTCCTTACAACTTTTTTTGCTCCACAGAAAAATATGCACAGCACTGGTGTTCCCTGCTGTCAGACCCCTCGGGTGTGTTCGCCCCCTGTCACTCTGAAATCAGCCCTGATGTTTACAAAGCAGTAAGTTAAATTATGTTCATTCTTCTGAACCTCATGCACTGTTCGGTCAATTTTGACCGAAATCAATTTTGTTTCTTCAATAAAAGTGGTTTCCTTTATCTGATGGGTACGAAACTTAGTGACTTTTCGTCCAGTTGATATCTGATCACACACAAAGAAATTGGAGTCGATTCGATCAAAAAAAGTTACACTTGTACTGTTCCCGGTCAAAAGTGACCGCTATAGGAAATGAATGGGAAACACCCATTTGTAATTTATTATATAAAATCTAAAAAAAATAACAAATAAAATGTTCAAAGACATGAATGGGTGAGACTAACAAACATCAAAAGTCTTGTTCCAACCGAAGATAAATGTAGTTATAACTTGTGATTCTGCTCATTTCAGGTATGAAAAAAATGGAAAAGTAGCCTCAAACAAATCAAACAAAATGCTCAAATTTAAGAGTAATCTTTGATAATGTTTAATGCAGAACTTTTGACAAAATCTTAAAATCATCTTCTCGTCAACCAGGGATGAATAAGTAACTCTGCAGCCATCTAGTGTTTATACTTATACATCTGGCTTTTATTTTATTTTATTTTATTTTATTTTATTTAAATGGACAGCACAGTTGGATTTTTGAGAGATTTCATATGGTATATCATTTAAGAGGATTGGTTCAACGTTTCAGAAAATATTCATTAAAAAAAATAAAAAAAGGACAATTTCAAGCTCCTACTTCAAGGTCATCTAGGTAAACAAATGAGTAAATAATAACAAATAAAAAGGTCTAAATGCCCAAAAACCCACCCAAAATGCACAACTTTAGTGCTTTTACATGATCGAATTTAGAGTTGTTACATTTCTATCATAACAATTTAAAAAATACACGTTTATTGTTGTCGGTCACTTTTGACCGACATCAACTGGAAGATGATTTAATGATGAACACTGCCTAAGGGTTCAACTTTTTTGTTTTAAAGTTGTTTCTAACTTTTCTGATCATTGTAGGACTGTATATATGACACTTGTAACTGCGAGAAGAGTGAAGACTGCATGTGTGCTGCATTGTCCTCATATGTACGTGCATGTGCTGCCAGAGGGATTCTTCTCGATGGATGGAGAGATGTTGCCTGCAGTGAGTTGATTTCCTTCCAGAAATGGGCATGAGATCATTTCATAGTCTAATCTAAATAGCTTTACTGTTTTGGTCTTTAGTTTTTATGTTCTTTGGTCAGAGATGGCCTAATTGCAAGTTTTGTTGGGTATAGTAAAAATACTCCATTTCTCCCTAAGTGAAACAAATATAATTTCTTCTCCTTAATGATTGTAATTAAACTCTGATTAATGGCCTCACCCTTTCCCCACAGACAAATACACACTAACTTGCCCCATCACCACTGTCTACTCTTACCAAATGACCAGCTGTGACCGCACCTGCCGATCCCTCGGCCAATCAGACAACACCTGCGATATTGACTTTGCGCCAGTGGATGGCTGTGGCTGTGCAGAGGGAACATACATGAATGAGAATGGCAATTGTATTGACTCGATCAGCTGCTCGTGTTACGATTCAGGCAAAGTTATTCCTGCTGGAGACATCATCACCAAAGATGGAGGGTCATGGTAAGGAGATGGAGAGAGTTACATTTCAATTTAAACAATATATGTATATAATACAACATACTTAAAATATACATGTTTAAAAGTCTTTTACCTGGTTAAATAAAGGTTACTAACTGATTTTTACATTTCAGTATTTGCAAGCAAGGGAAACTGACCTGCACTGGTGGATTCAATGGGGAAGGTGTGTGCCTTGTATGTGTGTGTGAAGTAGTGAGGAAACTAAGCTATGTATATATCAATATGTACATTTATAACCTTGTGTTTTAGTACTTCATGAGATATCATCACTGACACCATCATTCTCGATTCTATCATTTTACTTCAGACTGCCAAGCGCCAATGACGTTTTTCAACTGCTCCAGCGCTAGTCCTGGCTCCAGAGGATCAGAATGTCAGAAGAGCTGCAAAACATTGGACATGGCCTGTGTGAGTTTCTTTTATTAAAGGAACAGTTCACTCAATAATTGGAACGCCCGCATGTCATACACGTATGCTGCTACAGTATTTCCCTATACAACTACAGTTCATAGTGACTACATCTGACAAGAACATTTTCAAAACCACCTCAAAGACACTCTAAAGGTAGTTCATACGACTACTTTTAAGGTGCATTTATGGTGGGGTTTGGCAGACTTGCTCACTGTAAACTGTAGGGGTTTGTACGGAAAAGAGCAGAGTGAAACTTTCCATTTAAAAAAGAACAGCACATTTGGAATGACATGAACTTCCATTTAAGCGATTGAAATGAAAGGTTGCACATTCAATGACTCATAAGTGGAACGTTTACAGATCAGCACAGAGTGTGTGTCTGGCTGTGTGTGTCCCTCTGGACTGGTGTCAGATGGAAACGGTGGTTGTATAACTGAAGACCTGTGTCCATGCATCCATAATGGTGTTGCCTACCAGCCTGGGGAAACCATCACAGCTGACTGCAACACCTGGTACATGCAACTGCAGATTTGTAATTATTTACATATTCTGTATCATATTGGATCATAATGTACTAACTGTACCTTACTTTCTTAGCACTTGTGACACTAGAAGATGGCAGTGTACCGAAAACCAGTGCAGTGGGACATGCAGCATATATGGAGATGGTCATTACAGAACGTTTGATGAGAAAAGATTTGTGTTTAGTGGCAACTGTGAATACAGCCTTGTGCAGGTATTAACATTAACAAGCAATAGGCATAAATAATAACAATCAGGGTTAAAACTTATATATAATAATTAAATGTATACTTGCAAAGAATTGCTCAGCACAGTGAAGTTAGTCGTTCTGGAAAAGCTCTACTAGCTTGTGTTTGCACATGTCACTTGCTTTGATATTTTGCCATATAATGCATATAATATAATGTGTATAATGACTAAAGTGCCCAAATAGTTTCCGGGCTTCTTTATGTATATGTTAACATTTTATGTGAATACTAACTATCTTTTCTGGCACAACCAGGACTTCTGCAACAGCACAAGTGGCACTTTTAGAGTCATCACTGAAAATGTTCCATGTGGGTCCACTGGCACCACTTGTTCCAAGGCTATCAAGCTCTTTCTAGGAGTGAGTTAGCTTACTCTCTGTGTTCACCAATGCAACTCTACCAAAGCTTCAATTAGTAAAGAATAAGCACTGACTAATTGCCATTATATTTCAGAACAACGAGCTTAGATTGACAGATGGAACCTTCCAAGTTTTTCAAAGAGATGCAGGGGAAGACATTCCCTACCAGATGCGCACCATGGGAATTTACTTGGTGATTGAAGCCAATAATGGACTGATTCTTTTGTGGGACAGAAAAACGACTATACATATCAAGCTGAGTCCAGAGTATAGTGTGAGTAAATCTGGCAAGGCAACTCCATATATTGAGCACAAATATCAGATTTGGATTATTCATTCAGAGAGTTCCCTTCCTTTTGACAGGGCCGAGTTTGTGGTCTGTGTGGAAACTATGATGGGAACGCAAACAATGACTTCACTACCCGCAGTCAAGCAGTTGCTGTCGAAGCCCTGCAATTTGGAAATAGCTGGAAGTTCTCCAGTTGCCCAGATGCAATCGCCATCCAAGAGCCATGTGTCCATAATCCCTACAGGGAGGCCTGGGCCCAGAGGCAGTGCAGCATCCTCACTAGCAATGTCTTCTCAACTTGCCACTCACAGGTACTTTAACAAACTGAGATATATATATATATATTGAACTCCAATATTAAAAGATTCTTGAGGCACCATTTCAGGGTTCTCAGGTGTCATACTGGTGGGACCCTCAGGGGAACTTCTTGGCACCCCTTCAGGTGTCTGAGAAACTTACTCTTAGTTTAAACAAGAACAATCTTAAGCAAAAAGTCAATCAATGATTACTGTAGAGTACACAGTTCCTGGAGTGTCAAATGTTTCTGGAGGACATAAATAGAATATTTGAAACTCCTTTAAAGGGTGCCAAAAGTTCCTCCAGTGTGGCATCCAAGGAACCCCAAATGGGGTTTTTAAGTACCAGCAATATTGTTTTGAATATTTCTTTAAAGGTGGATCCCACTCCTTTCTACGACGCCTGCGTGAGAGACTCATGTGCCTGTGATAGTGGTGGAGATTATGAATGTTTGTGCACTGCTGTATCAGCCTATGCACAAGCCTGTAATGAAGCTGGAGCTTGTGTTACCTGGAGAACGCCTAAAATATGCCGTGAGTCACTGATATAGCTAAATAATTTTCATTAGACCTGCTGTAGGCAATGACTTTTAACAGTACGCCTCAAATACTTAATTTTAAGGTTATGCCTTTTTATTGCAGCATTGTTCTGTGATTTTTACAACCCCCCTGGTGAATGTGAGTGGCATTACAAACCTTGTGGAGCTCCTTGTATGCAGACCTGCAGAAATCCAAATGGGCATTGCTCCAATCAGATACCAGCACTTGAAGGTGATAATTCATATTTCGAAGGGATCTTCACGCTACTGTGAAAAACAATATGGTTTGCACTAAAATACTCATATTTAGCGTGATTAAAAAGTCATGTTTTCGACCACCCAGTCCATTAATGAACGTAACACATTTTTTATTTGTGACTTTATTGACCCAATGCAAAAGCTTTGCAAAAGTTTTATCTGATTTGTGTTTTTCTGAGCAGAAAAAATAATTCCATCCCAAAAAGAAGATTTTTATTGTTGGTTGTTGTTTTAGGTTGCTATCCTAAATGCCCACCCGAGCAGCCTATTTTTGATGAGGACAACATGAAATGTGTAATGCAGGAAGATTGTGGCTGCTTTGTAGGAATGTTACATTATGAAACTGGCCAGCAGGTGCCAACCACTGAGAACTGTCAGACATGGTATGTCTATATTTTCTATTAGTTTCTGAATTTCTTTTTATTTTTTTATTTATTTTTATTGGTGGAATGTCAGAAGAGTTTATTCTGTCAGTAATTGTTTAAATTACTTATTATAAATTATATTAACTTTAATTTATATGCATTAATATTTAAGATTATCATGTTATCCTTTTCTCCCCATGCAGTTATTGTTCTTCATTTGGTGTTATCTGTGACTTTGATGTAAATGGTGAGATTTTGTGTATTTCCATTGTGCTTTAGTATGAAAATTATAAAAGTAGAATAGAGAGTCATCTAAGTGATACTTATTCTTCATTTGCAGCATGTACATGCCAACATAATTATATACAGTACCACTATGACGATATCATTTATCACACAACGGATGGACTGGGAGGTTGTATCACAGCCAGATGTTCAGTCAATGGAA
The DNA here is from genome assembly GCF_025860055.1 of Xyrauchen texanus. Taxonomy (NCBI): domain Eukaryota; kingdom Metazoa; phylum Chordata; class Actinopteri; order Cypriniformes; family Catostomidae; genus Xyrauchen; species Xyrauchen texanus. Next base: position 61,368,656 of record NC_068276.1, read on the forward strand.
CTATTGAGAGGATTTTGATACCTTGTGAAACAACTACTGTCCCAACAACTCCATCCACACTGACCACAACACAAAAATCAACAACAATCCCAACAACAGTTTTTTTCTTCAGCACCCCAGGTACTTTTTCATTTATGTGATTTATGGCCGACTTTCATATATTGCAACTCTAATGTATTTGGTGAACATGCTGTTTATTTATATTAATTTAATTAGAACAAATCTCACATTCTCTCTTTACATCATCATTCAAAAACATTCATATCAGTCTGAATAATCTTAGATTCTGATTCTTCAAATTCTGAATGAAATTTGACTGTAGCATAAAGCTGTTTAGATTTAAAATAATTTTTACTTCACCACAGATTACACTTCTCCTGAAATTAAGGAAGAAACAACCACAACTAAAGAAGTTGTATCCACATCTAGCAGGCCAGAAGAAATAACAACAAGTGGAAAGTTAAATCAACCAACAACTGAATTTATTATAACTGATTCTACACAGACACCAAAATATTCAACTCAAGAACAAGTATCTCTAATGTCAACATCATCAATATCACCTACAACACAAACATTAACATCATCCATAACACCAAAGAAAACAACAGAAACTGTAAGTTCCACAATGGCACAAAATACAAGTGTGTCAACAATTTCATCAAAAACTTCAATTGCACCCATTACAAAAACTCTTGCAACCATCACTGGTAAAGCCTTCACAACACTCTCCACAACATTGACATATATATCAACATCAGAGAACACAGGAGAACAAACAGCAGAAACAACACTTTCAACCACCACACCAGCCATCCAACCTACAACTGGCATCGTCGAAGAAGGAAGCACTACTGCCCGACCTTCTACAGAGACATCAGCACCAATTAGAGTCTTCACAACTACTGCATCATCTACTACTAGTCAAACTACCGGAGAACCAGCCACAACTGAGACTGTAACTGAAAATGAAATAACCACATCTCAGACACCTTTGTCCACCACTACCAAGCCGCCAAAGGAGATGACGTCTGGTCCAACAAGCCAAACAACAACTATTGCCACAACAATTTTTGAAGAAAATACATCTACACCTTCTGAAACGTCAACATCTGTAAGCTCATCTGTGCCAATGAAACAAACCTCAATACCAGTCGTTACTTCAACACAACCAACAACGCTAACAACCACAACTAGGGTGCCAATTACAACAGTTGTATCTACAACAACTCCAGCTGAGTCATCCACTGCACCTGAGATTAGCACTGAGGGAGTTTCTTCAACAACAGAGCCCCTCACAGCCGAAACAACTCTTTCAACCACCACACCAGTCATCCCATCCACTACTGTCATTGTCGAGGAGGGAAGCACTACTGTCCGATCATCTACAGGATCATCAGCACCAATAAGAGTTGCCACAACTACTGCATCATCTACAAATATTCAAACAACTGGAGAACCAACCACAACTGAGACTGTAACTGAAAATGAAATAACCACATCTCAGACACCTTTGTCCACAACTACCAAGCCGCCAAAGGAGATGACGTCTGGTCCAACAAGCCAAACAACAACTATTGCCACAACAACTTTTGAAGAAAATACATCTACACCTTCTGAAACGTCAACATCTGTAAGCTCATCTGTGCCAATGAAACAAACCTCAATACCAGTCGTTACTTCAACACAACCAACAACACTAACAATCACAACTACGGTGCCAATAACAACAGTTGTATCTACAACAACTCCAGCTGAGTCATCCACTGCACCTGAGATTAGCACTGAGGGAGTTTCTTCAACAACAGAGCCCCTCACAGCCGAAACAACTCTTTCAACCACCACACCAGTCATCCCATCCACTACTGTCATTGTCGAGGAGGGAAGCACTACTGTCCGATCATCTACAGGATCATCAGCACCAATAAGAGTTGCCACAACTACTGCATCATCTACAAATACTCAAACAACTGGAGAACCAACCACAACTGAGACTGTAACTGAAAATGAAATAACCACATCTCAGACACCTTTGTCCACCACTACCAAGCCGCCAAAGGAGATAACGTCTGGTCCAACAAGCCAAACAACAACTATTGCCACAACAACTTTTGAAGAAAATACATCTACACCTTCTGAAACGTCAACATCTGTCAGCTCATCTGTGCCAATGAAACAAACCTCAATACCAGTCGTTACTTCAACACAACCAACAACGCTAACAACCACAGCTACGGTGCCAATTACAACAGTTGTATCTACAACAACTCCAGCTGAGTCATCCACTGTACCTGAGATTAGCACTGAGGGAGTTTCTTCAACAACAGCGCCCCTCACAGCCGAAACAACTCTTTCAACCACCACACCAGTCATCCCATACACTACTGTCATTGTCGAGGAGGGAAGCACTACTGTCCGATCATCTACAGGATCATCAGCACCAATAAGAGTTGCCACAACTACTGCATCATCTACAAATACTCAAACAACTGGAGAACCAACCACAACTGAGACTGTAACTGAAAATGAAATAACCACATCTCAGACACCTTTGTCCACCACTACCAAGCCACCAAAGGAGATTACGTCTGGTCCAACAAGTCAAACAACAACAACTATTGCCACAACAACTTTTGAAGAAAATACATCTATACATTCTGAAACGTCAACATCTGTAAGCTCATCTGTGCCAATGAAACAAACCTCAATACCAGTCGTTACTTCAACACAACCAACAACTTTAACAACCACAACTACGGTGCCAATTACAACAGTTATATCTACAACAACTCCACCTGAGTCATCCACTGCACCTGAGATTAGCACTGAGGGAGTTTCTTCAACAACAGAGCCCATAACAGCCGAAACAACTCTTTCAACCACCACACCAGTCATCCCATCCACTACTGTCATTGTCGAGGAGGAAGCACTACTGTCCGATCATCTACAGGATCATCAGCACCAATAAGAGCTGCCACAACTACTGCATCATCTACAAATACTCAAACAACTGGAGAACCAACCACAACTGAGACTGTAACTGAAAATGAAATAACCACATCTCAGACACCTTTGTCCACCACTACCAAGCTGCCAAAGGAGATGACGTCTGGTCCAACAAGCCAAACAACAACAACTATTGCCACAACAACTTTTGAAGAAAATACATCTACACATTCTGAAATGTCAACATCTGTCAGCTCATCTGTGCCAATGAAACAAACCTCAATACCAGTCGTTACTTCAACACAACCAACAACGCTAACAACCACAACTACGGTGCCAATTACAACAGTTGTATCTACAACAACTCCAGCTGAGTCATCCACTGTACCTGAGATTAGCACTGAGGGAGTTTCTTCAACAACAGAGCCCCTCACAGCAGAAACAACTCTTTCAACCACCACACCAGTCAACCCATCCACTACTGTCATTGTCGAGGAGGGAAGCACTACTGTCCGATCATCTACAGGATCATCAGCACCAATAAGAGTTGCCACAACTACTGCATCATCTACAAATACTCAAACAACTGGAGAACCAACCACAACTGAGACTGTAACTGAAAATGAAATAACCACATCTCAGACACCTTTGTCCACCACTACCAAGGCACCAAAGGAGATGACATCTGGTCCAACAAGCCAAACAACAACTATTGCCACAACAACTTTTGAAGAAAATACATCTACACCTTCTGAAACGTCAACATCTGTCAGCTCATCTGTGCCAATGAAACAAACCTCAATACCAGTCGTTACTTCAACACAACCAACAACGCTAACAATCACAACTACGGTGCCAATTACAACAGTTGTATCTACAACAACTCCAGCTGAGTCATCCACTGCACCTGAGATTAGCACTAAGGGAGTTTCTTCAACAACAGAGCCCATAACAGCCGAAACAACTCTTTCAACCACCACACCAGTCATCCCATCCACTACTGTCATTGTCGAGGAGGGAAGCACTACTGTCCGATTATCTACAGGATCATCAGCACCAATAAGAGTTGCCACAACTTCTGCATCATCTACAAATACTCAAACAACTGGAGAACCAACCACAACTGAGACTGTAACTGAAAATGAAATAACCACATCTCAGACACCTTTGTCCACCACTACCAAGCCGCCAAAGGAGATGACGTCTGGTCCAACAAGCCAAACAACAACTATTGCCACAACAACTTTTGAAGAAAATACATCTACACCTTCTGAAACGTCAACATCTGTAAGCTCATCTGTGCCAATGAAACAAACCTCAAGACCAGTCGTTACTTCAACCCAACCAACAACACTAACATCCACAACTACGGTGCCAATTACAACAGTTGTATCTACAACAACTCCAGCTGAGTCATCCACTGTACCTGAGATTAGCACTGAGGGAGTTTCTTCAACAACAGAGCCCATAACAGCCGAAACAACTCTTTCAACCACCACACCAGTCATCCCATCCACTACTGTCATTGTTGAGGAGGGAAGCACTACTGTCCGATCATCTACAGGATCATCAGCACCAATAAGAGTTGCCACAACTACTGCATCATCTACAAATACTCAAACAACTGGAGAACCAACCACAACTGAGACTGTAACTGAAAATGAAATAACCACATCTCAGACACCTTTGTCCACCACTACCAAGCCGCCAAAGGAGATTACGTCTGGTCCAACAAGTCAAACAACAACAACTATTGCCACAACAACTTTTGAAGAAAATACATCTACACCTTCTGAAACGTCAACATCTGTAAGCTCATCTGTGCCAATGAAACAAACCTCAATACCAGTCGTTACTTCAACACAACCAACAACGCTAACAACCACAACTACAGTGCCAATTACAACAGTTGTATCTACAACAACTCCAGCTGAGTCATCCACTGCACCTCAGATTAGCACTAAGGGAGTTTCTTCAACAACAGAGCCCATAACAGCCGAAACAACTCTTTCAACCACCACACCAGTCATCCCATCCACTACTGTCATTGTTGAGGAGGGAAGCACTACTGTCCGATCATCTACAGGATCATCAGCACCAATAAGAGTTGCCACAACTACTGCATCATCTACAAATACTCAAACAACTGGAGAACCAACCACAACTGAGACTGTAACTGAAAATGAAATAACCACATCTCAGACACCTTTGTCCACAACTACCAAGCCGCCAAAGGAGATTACGTCTGGTCCAACAAGTCAGACAACAACAACTATTGCCACAACAACTTTTGAAGAAAATACATCTACACCTTCTGAAACGTCAACATCTGTAAGCTCATCTGTGCCAATGAAACAAACCTCAATACCAGTCGTTACTTCAACACAACCAACAACGCTAACAACCACAACTACGGTGCCAATTACAACAGTTGTATCTACAACAACTCCAGCTGAGTCATCCACTGCACCTGAGATTAGCACTGAGGGAGTTTCTTCAACAACAGAGCCCATAACAGCCGAAACAACTCTTTCAACCACCACACCAGTCATCCCTTCCACTACTGTCATTGTCGAGGAGGGAAGCACTACTCTCCGATCATCTACAGGATCATCAGCACCAATAAGAGTTGCCACAACTACTGCATCATCTACAAATACTCAAACAACTGGAGAACCAACCACAACTGAGACTGTAACTGAAAATGAAATAACCACATCTCAGACACCTTTGTCCACCACTACCAAGCCACCAAAGGAGATTACGTCTGGTCCAACAAGTCAAACAACAACAACTATTGCCACAACAACTTTTGAAGAAAATACATCTACACCTTCTGAAACGTCAACATCTGTAAGCTCATCTGTGCCAATGAAACAAACCTCAATACCAGTCGTTACTTCAACACAACCAACAACGCTAACAATCACAACTACGGTGCCAATTACAACAGTTGTATCTACAACAACTCCAGCTGAGTCATCCACTGCACCTGAGATTAGCACTAAGGGAGTTTCTTCAACAACAGAGGCCATAACAGCCGAAACAACTCTTTCAACCACCACACCAGTCATCCCATCCACTACTGTCATTGTCGAGGAGGGAAGCACTACTGTCCGATCATCTACAGGATCATCAGCACCAATAAGAGTTGCCACAACTACTGCATCATCTACAAATACTCAAACAACTGGAGAACCAACCACAACTGAGACTGTTACTGAAAATGAAATAACCACATCTCAGACACCTTTGTCCACCACTACCAAGCCGCCAAAGGAGATGACGTCTGGTCCAACAAGCCAAACAACAACTATTGCCACAACAACTTTTGAAGAAAATACATCTACACCTTCTGAAACGTCAACATCTGTCAGCTCATCTGTGCCAATGAAACAAACCTCAATACCAGTCGTTACTTCAACACAACCAACAACGCTAACAACCACAACTACGGTGCCAATTACAACAGTTGTATCTACAACAACTCCAGCTGAGTCATCCACTGTACCTGAGATTAGCACTGAGGGAGTTTCTTCAACAACAGAGCCCCTCACAGCAGAAACAACTCTTTCAACCACCACACCAGTCATCCCATCCACTACTGTCATTGTCGAGGAGGGAAGCACTACTGTCCGATCATCTACAGGATCATCAGCACCAATAAGAGTTGCCACAACTACTGTATCATCTACAAATACTCAAACAACTGGAGAACCAACCACAACTGAGACTGTAACTGAAAATGAAATAACCACATCTCAGACACCTTTGTCCACCACTACCAAGCCACCAAAGGAGATGACGTCTGGTCCAACAAGCCAAACAACAACTATTGCCACAACAACTTTTGAAGAAAATACATCTACACCTTCTGAAACGTCAACATCTGTCAGCTCATCTGTGCCAATGAAACAAACCTCAATACCAGTCGTTACTTCAACACAACCAACAACGCTAACAATCACAACTACGGTGCCAATTACAACAGTTGTATCTACAACAACTCCAGCTGAGTCATCCACTGCACCTGAGATTAGCACTGAGGGAGTTTCTTCAACAACAGAGCCCATAAAAGCCGAAACAACTCTTTCAACCACCACACCAGTCATCCCTTCCACTACTGTCATTGTCGAGGAGGGAAGCACTACTCTCCGATCATCTACAGGATCATCAGCACCAATAAGAGTTGCCACAACTACTGCATCATCTACAAATACTCAAACAACTGGAGAACCAACCACAACTGAGACTGTTACTGAAAATGAAATAACCACATCTCAGACACCTTTGTCCACCACTACCAAGCCGCCAAAGGAGATGACGTCTGGTCCAACAAGCCAAACAACAACTATTGCCACAACAACTTTTGAAGAAAATACATCTACACCTTCTGAAACGTCAACATCTGTCAGCTCATCTGTGCCAATGAAACAAACCTCAATACCAGTCGTTACTTCAACACAACCAACAACGCTAACAACCACAACTACGGTGCCAATTACAACAGTTGTATCTACAACAACTCCAGCTGAGTCATCCACTGCACCTGAGATTAGCACTAAGGGAGTTTCTTCAACAACAGAGCCCATAACAGCCGAAACAACTCTTTCAACCACCACACCAGTCATCCCATCCACTACTGTCATTGTCGAGGAGGGAAGCACTACTGTCCGATCATCTACAGGATCATCAGCACCAATAAGAGTTGCCACAACTACTGCATCATCTACAAATACTCAAACAACTGGAGAACCAACCACAACTGAGACTGTAACTGAAAATGAAATAACCACATCTCAGACACCTTTGTCCACCACTACCAAGCCGCCAAAGGAGATGACGTCTGGTCCAACAAGTCAGACAACAACAACTATTGCCACAACAACTTTTGAAGAAAATACATCTACACCTTCTGAAACGTCAACATCTGTAAGCTCATCTGTGCCAATGAAACAAACCTCAATACCAGTCGTTACTTCAACACAACCAACAACGCTAACAACCACAACTACGGTGCCAATTACAACAGTTGTATCTACAACAACTCCAGCTGAGTCATCCACTGCACCTGAGATTAGCACTGAGGGAGTTTCTTCAACAACAGAGCCCATAACAGCCGAAACAACTCTTTCAACCACCACACCAGTCATCCCTTCCACTACTGTCATTGTCGAGGAGGGAAGCACTACTCTCCGATCATCTACAGGATCATCAGCACCAATAAGAGTTGCCACAACTACTGCATCATCTACAAATACTCAAACAACTGGAGAACCAACCACAACTGAGACTGTAACTGAAAATGAAATAACCACATCTCAGACACCTTTGTCCACCACTACCAAGCCACCAAAGGAGATGACGTCTGGTCCAACAAGTCAAACAACAACAACTATTGCCACAACAACTTTTGAAGAAAATACATCTACACCTTCTGAAACGTCAACATCTGTAAGCTCATCTGTGCCAATGAAACAAACCTCAATACCAGTCGTTACTTCAACACAACCAACAACGCTAACAATCACAACTACGGTGCCAATTACAACAGTTGTATCTACAACAACTCCAGCTGAGTCATCCACTGCACCTGAGATTAGCACTAAGGGAGTTTCTTCAACAACAGAGGCCATAACAGCCGAAACAACTCTTTCAACCACCACACCAGTCATCCCATCCACTACTGTCATTGTCGAGGAGGGAAGCACTACTGTCCGATCATCTACAGGATCATCAGCACCAATAAGAGTTGCCACAACTTCTGCATCATCTACAAATACTCAAACAACTGGAGAACCAACCACAACTGAGACTGTTACTGAAAATGAAATAACCACATCTCAGACACCTTTGTCCACCACTACCAAGCCGCCAAAGGAGATGACGTCTGGTCCAACAAGCCAAACAACAACTATTGCCACAACAACTTTTGAAGAAAATACATCTACACCTTCTGAAATGTCAACATCTGTCAGCTCATCTGTGCCAATGAAACAAACCTCAATACCAGTCGTTACTTCAACACAACCAACAACGCTAACAACCACAACTACGGTGCCAATTACAACAGTTGTATCTACAACAACTCCAGCTGAGTCATCCACTGCACCTGAGATTAGCACTGAGGGAGTTTCTTCAACAACAGAGCCCATAACAGCCGAAACAACTCTTTCAACCACCACACCAGTCATCCCTTCCACTACTGTCATTGTCGAGGAGGGAAGCACTACTCTCCGATCATCTACAGGATCATCAGCACCAATAAGAGTTGCCACAACTACTGCATCATCTACAAATACTCAAACAACTGGAGAACCAACCACAACTGAGACTGTTACTGAAAATGAAATAACCACATCTCAGACACCTTTGTCCACCACTACCAAGCCGCCAAAGGAGATGACGTCTGGTCCAACAAGCCAAACAACAACTATTGCCACAACAACTTTTGAAGAAAATACATCTACACCTTCTGAAATGTCAACATCTGTCAGCTCATCTGTGCCAATGAAACAAACCTCAATACCAGTCGTTACTTCAACACAACCAACAACGCTAACAACCACAACTACGGTGCCAATTACAACAGTTGTATCTACAACAACTCCAGCTGAGTCATCCACTGTACCTGAGATTAGCACTGAGGGAGTTTCTTCAACAACAGAGCCCCTCACAGCAGAAACAACTCTTTCAACCACCACACCAGTCATCCCATCCACTACTGTCATTGTCGAGGAGGGAAGCACTACTGTCCGATCATCTACAGGATCATCAGCACCAATAAGAGTTGCCACAACTACTGTATCATCTACAAATACTCAAACAACTGGAGAACCAACCACAACTGAGACTGTAACTGAAAATGAAATAACCACATCTCAGACACCTTTGTCCACCACTACCAAGCCACCAAAGGAGATGACGTCTGGTCCAACAAGCCAAACAACAACTATTGCCACAACAACTTTTGAAGAAAATACATCTACACCTTCTGAAACGTCAACATCTGTAAGCTCATCTGTGCCAATGAAACAAACCTCAATACCAGTCGTTACTTCAACACAACCAACAACGCTAACAACCACAACTACGGTGCCAATTACAACAGTTGTATCTACAACAACTCCAGCTGAGTCATCCACTGCACCTGAGATTAGCACTGAGGGAGTTTCTTCAACAACAGAGCCCATAACAGCCGAAACAACTCTTTCAACCACCACACCAGTCATCCCTTCCACTACTGTCATTGTCGAGGAGGGAAGCACTACTCTCCGATCATCTACAGGATCATCAGCACCAATAAGAGTTGCCACAACTACTGCATCATCTACAAATACTCAAACAACTGGAGAACCAACCACAACTGAGACTGTAACTGAAAATGAAATAACCACATCTCAGACACCTTTGTCCACCACTACCAAGCCACCAAAGGAGATTACGTCTGGTCCAACAAGTCAAACAACAACAACTATTGCCACAACAACTTTTGAAGAAAATACATCTACACCTTCTGAAACGTCAACATCTGTAAGCTCATCTGTGCCAATGAAACAAACCTCAATACCAGTCGTTACTTCAACACAACCAACAACGCTAACAATCACAACTACGGTGCCAATTACAACAGTTGTATCTACAACAACTCCAGCTGAGTCATCCACTGCACCTGAGATTAGCACTAAGGAGTTTCTTCAACAACAGAGGCCATAACAGCCGAAACAACTCTTTCAACCACCACACCAGTCATCCCATCCACTACTGTCATTGTCGAGGAGGGAAGCACTACTGTCCGATCATCTACAGGATCATCAGCACCAATAAGAGTTGCCACAACTTCTGCATCATCTACAAATACTCAAACAACTGGAGAACCAACCACAACTGAGACTGTTACTGAAAATGAAATAACCACATCTCAGACACCTTTGTCCACCACTACCAAGCCGCCAAAGGAGATGACGTCTGGTCCAACAAGCCAAACAACAACTATTGCCACAACAACTTTTGAAGAAAATACATCTACACCTTCTGAAATGTCAACATCTGTCAGCTCATCTGTGCCAATGAAACAAACCTCAATACCAGTCGTTACTTCAACACAACCAACAACGCTAACAATCACAACTACGGTGCCAATTACAACAGTTGTATCTACAACAACTCCAGCTGAGTCATCCACTGCACCTGAGATTAGCACTAAGGGAGTTTCTTCAACAACAGAGCCCATAACCGCCGAAACAACTCTTTCAACCACCACACCAGTCATCCCATCCACTACAGTCATTGTCGAGGAGGGAAGCACTACTGTCCGATCATCTACAGGATCATCAGCACCAATAAGAGTTGCCACAACTACTGCATCATCTACAAATACTCAAACAACTGGAGAACCAACCACAACTGAGACTGTTACTGAAAATGAAATAACCACATCTCAGACACCTTTGTCCACCACTACCAAGCCGCCAAAGGAGATGACGTCTGGTCCAACAAGCCAAACAACAACTATTGCCACAACAACTTTTGAAGAAAATACATCTACACCTTCTGAAACGTCAACATCTGTCAGCTCATCTGTGCCAATGAAACAAACCTCAATACCAGTCGTTACTTCAACACAACCAACAACGCTAACAACCACAACTACGGTGCCAATTACAACAGTTGTGTCTACAACAACTCCAGCTGAGTCATCCACTGTACCTGAGATTAGCACTGAGGGAGTTTCTTCAACAACAGAGCCCCTCACAGCAGAAACAACTCTTTCAACCACCACACCAGTCATCCCATCCACTACTGTCATTGTCGAGGAGGGAAGCACTACTGTCCGATCATCTACAGGATCATCAGCACCAATAAGAGTTGCCACAACTACTGTATCATCTACAAATACTCAAACAACTGGAGAACCAACCACAACTGAGACTGTAACTGAAAATGAAATAACCACATCTCAGACACCTTTGTCCACCACTACCAAGCCACCAAAGGAGATGACGTCTGGTCCAACAAGCCAAACAACAACTATTGCCACAACAACTTTTGAAGAAAATACATCTACACCTTCTGAAACGTCAACATCTGTCAGCTCATCTGTGCCAATGAAACAAACCTCAATACCAGTCGTTACTTCAACACAACCAACAACGCTAACAATCACAACTACGGTGCCAATTACAACAGTTGTATCTACAACAACTCCAGCTGAGTCATCCACTGCACCTGAGATTAGCACTAAGGGAGTTTCTTCAACAACAGAGCCCATAACAGCCGAAACAACTCTTTCAACCACCACACCAGCCATCCCATCCACTACTGTCATTGTCGAGGAGGGAAGCACTACTGTCCGATCATCTACAGGATCATCAGCACCAATAAGAGTTGCCACAACTTCTGCATCATCTACAAATACTCAAACAACTGGAGAACCAACCACAACTGAGACTGTAACTGAAAAGAAATAACCACATCTCAGACACCTTTGTCCACCACTACCAAGCCGCCAAAGGAGATGACATCTGGTCCAACAAGCCAAACAACAACTATTGCCACAACAACTTTTGAAGAAAATACATCTACACCTTCTGAAACGTCAACATCTGTAAGCTCATCTGTGCCAATGAAACAAACCTCAATACCAGTCGTTACTTCAACCCAACCAACAACGCTAACAACCACAACTACGGTGCCAATTACAACAGTTGTATCTACAACAACTCCAGCTGAGTCATCCACTGCACCTGAGATTAGCACTGAGGGAGTTTCTTCAACAACAGAGCCCATAACAGCCGAAACAACTCTTTCAACCACCACACCAGCCATCCCATCCACTACTGTCATTGTCGAGGAGGGAAGCACTACTGTCCGATCATCTACAGGATCATCAGCACCAATAAGAGTTGCCACAACTACTGCATCATCTACAAATACTCAAACAACTGGAGAACCAACCACAACTGAGACTGTAACTGAAAATGAAATAACCACATCTCAGACACCTTTGTCCACCACTACCAAGCCGCCAAAGGAGATGACATCTGGTCCAACAAGCCAAACAACAACTATTGCCACAACAACTTTTGAAGAAAATACATCTACACCTTCTGAAACGTCAACATCTGTAAGCTCATCTGTGCCAATGAAACAAACCTCAATACCAGTCGTTACTTCAACCCAACCAACAACGCTAACAACCACAACTACGGTGCCAATTACAACAGTTGTATCTACAACAACTCCAGCTGAGTCATCCACTGTACCTGAGATTAGCACTGAGGGAGTTTCTTCAACAACAGAGCCCCTCACAGCAGAAACAACTCTTTCAACCACCACACCAGTCATCCTATCCACTACTGTCATTGTCGAGGAGGGAAGCACTACTGTCCGATCATCTACAGGATCATCAGCACCAATAAGAGTTGCCACAACTACTGTATCATCTACAAATACTCAAACAACTGGAGAACCAACCACAACTGAGACTGTAACTGAAAATGAAATAACCACATCTCAGACACCTTTGTCCACCACTACCAAGCCACCAAAGGAGATGACGTCTGGTCCAACAAGCCAAACAACAACTATTGCCACAACAACTTTTGAAGAAAATACATCTACACCTTCTGAAACGTCAACATCTGTCAGCTCATCTGTGCCAATGAAACAAACCTCAATACCAGTCGTTACTTCAACACAACCAACAACGCTAACAATCACAACTATGGTGCCAATTACAACAGTTGTATCTACAACAACTCCAGCTGAGTCATCCACTGCACCTGAGATTAGCACTGAGGGAGTTTCTTCAACAACAGAGCCCATAACAGCCGAAACAACTCTTTCAACCACCACACCAGCCATCCCATCCACTACTGTCATTGTCGAGGAGGGAAGCACTACTGTCCGATTATCTACAGGATCATCAGCACCAATAAGAGTTGCCACAACTTCTGCATCATCTACAAATACTCAAACAACTGGAGAACCAACCACAACTGAGACTGTAACTGAAAAAGAAATAACCACATCTCAGACACCTTTGTCCACCACTACCAAGCCGCCAAAGGAGATGACGTCTGGTCCAACAAGCCAAACAACAACTATTGCCACAACAACTTTTGAAGAAAATACATCTACACCTTCTGAAACGTCAACATCTGTAAGCTCATCTGTGCCAATGAAACAAACCTCAATACCAGTCGTTACTTCAACCCAACCAACAATGGTAACATCCACAACTAGGTTGCCAATTACAACAGTTGTATCTACAACAACTCCAGCTGAGTCATCCACTGCACCTGAGATTAGCACTGAGGGAGTTTCTTCAACAACAGAGCCCCTCACAGCCGAAACAACTCTTTCAACCACCACACCAGTCATCCCATCCACTACTGTCATTGTCGAGGAGGGAAGCACTACTGTCCGATCATCTACAGGATCGTCAGCACCAATAAGAGTTGCCACAACTACTGCATCATCTACAAATACTCAAACAACTGGAGAACCAACCACAACTGAGACTGTAACTGAAAATGAAATAACCACATCTCAGACACCTTTGTCCACCACTACCAAGCTGCCAAAGGAGATGACGTCTGGTCCAACAAGTCAAACAACAACAACTATTGCCACAACAACTTTTGAAGAAAATACATCTACACCTTCTGAAACGCCAACATCTGTAAGCTCATCTGTGCCAATGAAACAAACCTCAATACCAGTCGCTACTTCAACACAACCAACAACGCTAACAAGCACAACTACGGTGCCAATTACAACAGTTGTATCTACAACAACTCCAGCTGAGTCATCCACTGCACCTGAGATTAGCACTGAGGGAGTTTCTTCAACAACAGAGCCCCTCACAGCCGAAACAACTCTTTCAACCACCACACCAGTCATCCCATCCACTACTGTCATTGTCGAGGAGGTAAGCACTACTGTCCGATCATCTACAGGATCATCAGCACCAATAAGAGTTGCCACAACTACTGCATCATCTACAAATACTCAAACAACTGGAGAACCAACCACAACTGAGACTGTAACTGAAAATGAAATAACCACATCTCAGACACCTTTGTCCACAACTACCAAGCCGCCAAAGGAGATGACGTCTGGGCCAACAAGCCAAACAACAACTATTGCCACAACAACTTTTGAAGAAAATACATCTACACCTTCTGAAACGTCAACATCTGTAAGCTCATCTGTGCCAATGAAACAAACCTCAATACCAGTCGTTACTACAACACAACCAACAACGCTAACAACCACAACTACGGTGCCAATTACAACAGTTGTATCTACAACAACTCCAGCTGAGTCATCCACTGCACCTGAGATTAGCACTGAGGGAGTTTCTTCAACAACAGAGCCCCTCACAGCCGAAACAACTCTTTCAACCACCACACCAGTCATCCCATCCACTACTGTCATTGTCGAGGAGGGAAGCACTACTGTCCGATCATCTACAGGATCATCAGCACCAATAAGAGTTGCCACAACTACTGCATCATCTACAAATACTCAAACTACTGGAGAACCAACCACAACTGAGACTGTAACTGAAAATGAAATAACCACATCTCAAACACCTTTGTCCACCACTACCAAGCCGCCAAAGGAGATGACGCCTGGTCCAACAAGTCAAACAACAACAACAACTAGTGCCACAACAACTTTTGTAGAAAATACATCTACACCTTCTGAAACGTCAACATCTGTAAGCTCATCTGTGCCAGTGAAACAAACCTCAATACCTGTCGTTACTTCAACCCAACCAACAACACAAACTACCACAACTACGGTGCCAATTACAATAGTTGTACCTACAACAACTCCAGCTGAGTCATCCACTGCACCTGAGATTAGCACTGAGGGAGTTTCTTCAACAACAGAGCCCCTCACAGCCGAAACAACTCTTTCAACCACCACACCAGTCATCCCATCCACTACTGTCATTGTCAAGGAGGGAAGCACTACTGTCCGATCATCTACAGGATCATCAGCACCAATAAGAGTTGCCACAACTACTGCATCCATTACAACTGCAATCCCATCTACTTCTATCCTTGTCAAGGATCAAAGTACTACTCCACTTCACAACAATACTTCAGCTTTTGAGACAACCACAACATTGTACAGATCATCCATTTCACCAATTACAGAAAATCTTTCAACTATCACTAGTACCACTTCTATTGTTTTCCACTCATCCACATCTATGGAGACCTCAATCGCACCTATTACTCAAACCTTGCCATCTTTCACTGGCGTCCTTCCAGTGACTACAGTATCTCCTGTATTCTCCTCCACTTCTAGTATTTGCTGCTTAGTGAATGCCACAAATTTTCAACCAGGTAGAAAGTCCTATACTTCTTGACTTTCCTTATTCAATTTTGTGATTTAGAAAAAGAAAAAAAAAATTATAACTTCTATCTTTTTCAGGGGATCTAATTTATAATGTGACTGATGGCTTTGGTTGGTGCTTTACGGCATACTGTAATGTAACTTGCAGTATTGTAAAGACATCAACATCTTGCCAGCCTACTTCATCACCAACTATACCCTCTGAAACAACAACCTCTTCTAGTTCAACAACAACCAACAGTTCCCTGGGCACAAAACACCCTGTTACATTCATGTCCACAACCACAACAACCTCAGAAGTACCAAGTACAACCTTTGGGCCTAATTGTGATGCTCTTGACCCACCAAAACAGGTACACCATAAGTCAGATGATGATTAATATATCCTCAACTTTGTCATACATCTGTTCCACATAAATGTTTAAAGGAATTGTACATAAAAAGGGGAAAATAACTTATGTTTATATTTATTATTCAGTGTATGTTTATTTCTGCATTAAATAACAGAGTGGTGAAACCTGGGAGATTGATAACTGCACAGCAGCAACCTGTATGAACGGCACTGTTGTCTACAAACCGTATGAATGTGAGCCAGTTCAGCTTCCCAACTGTGAAAATGGTCGCACCCCAATTAAAGTCTATGATGCTACTGGCTGCTGTTTCACATATGAATGTGAATGTAAGTTTAGCACGGGTTATCTTATATCTGTAACACTGCAAATACTGTATTTTAACACATAATGTTTACATGTATATTTTACCAAAGTGACTGTTAACATGTTTGTATTTTTGCAGGCTTTTGTAACGGATGGGGTGGCAACCATTATGTGACGTTTGATGGACAAGATTATACATTTGAAAACCACTGCTCATACATATTATTTCAAGAATCAGTACAGACACATAATCTAATGATTGTCCATGATAAGCAATATTGCAATGCTGGAGGTTCTTTCTGTTCACAGGCTCTAATAATAAATTACAAATCACAGGAGATTGTTTTAACCCAAACCCTTATTTCTGATGTTGTCAACAATGTGGTAATTATTTGTCACCTTCTATACATGTAATATTTTATTGTTTCAGATATATATTTTTGTACAATTGTCCCCATTGTCACTCTATTTGAATATCTTGGAAAATTGTAGGTGATGATTGACCAGAAACAAGTCTACCCGGCTTTCAAAAATGGCGACCTGGTAATTACTAGCACTGGTGTCGAAGTCATGTTGGAGATTCCAGAAATTCAGGCTCAGGTTACCTATACAGGGACGACATTTGCTATAAACTTGCCTTTTTCAGTCTTCCAGCAAAACACAGAGGGCCTGTGTGGTGAGTGATTGATTTCCTCATACAAGCATTTACTCATAAAACACATATATCCATGTTAATATTTCTTAAGCCTGAATCAAAATAGGAGTCAGAATACACTACATGGCCAGAGGTATGTGGTCACTGCAGTATGTGGGTATTGGCTATTTCAGTTACACACATTACTAACAGGTGCATATATGCAAGCATACAGTATGCAAGGAAAATAATTTATGCATATGTCATAATCGTCATATTCCCCCACAGGTACCTGTGATAACATCAAAGAGAATGACTGCAGCTCTACATCTGGTGAGGTTAAGTCTTGCCTTGAAACAGCCTTTGACTGGCAGCTTCCAAATGAGGACTGTGTTCTGCCCACCCCTGCACCATTATCTACCACCAAGCATCCTGAAAGCACTCAGAGCACTTGCAAGCCATCTATTTGTGAGCTCATCAATAGCAGGCAAGGATCCTTTAAAACATAGTGGGAAAGCCAGTACACTTTTTAAAGCTGAAGTGTGGCATTTCTGCGCCACTAGAGTTGAAGCAATACTGATTGTTTCCAAACATGTTTTCTAAGCACACCCACCTGCCATTGGTCAAGTATTCTGACCATAAACTCTCACTATTGGTTGAGTCAATGTTGCTTTGTCGGGCTGGACAAGCTACTTAAACAAGCAGACCAGTGTTTTGATGGTGTTCACACTTTACAGGGAAATTTTTTAAATTGCCAATGGTTTACTTATAATTGTCTATGTATAAATTGATTTTGGAGAAAGTATTAAAATATCGATAAAAATGTCTCAATCTAGCTTTAATGGCTTCCCAATGCCTATTATCTTTGACCTGTTCATTGGGTTTGATACTCTTGTGATCTTATGACAGGGTGTTTGAGGAATGCCACAAAGCAATCTCTTCTGATATCTATGTGGAGGGTTGTAGATTTGATGTTTGCACCACAGTGGTTTCTGGCTGTTCCAGTTTACAAGCCTACGCTTCTGCCTGTGCTAAGGAAGGCATTTGTGTGGACTGGAGAAGTCATACCAATGGAGAATGTGGTACTATATAGTTTTCTGTCTTTTATAAGGAATAATAATAAAACTGTTAATGCATTTAATTACTACATTATATTCTGAACTGACATTACTATTCGAGTTTTTGAATTCGTTTTAAGACTGTATACAGATAGGTGTCATTTGAAGGATCAAAGACAAAAAAAGTACCTCTTGGGTATATTTCACATAGAAAATGGTAGTATTGGACAGACAATAGTAAACATAGAATATGAGATTTGCATATAGAACATGACAAAACAATGTGTACTAGATGACTGTTCTTTTTAACATTAGATTTTGTCTTTTCTTGTTCATAGAGGTTACATGTCCTGCCTCTAAAGTGTACAATCATTGTGGCCCAGCAGTGGAACCAACCTGCAATGCTCAGTAAATAAATGATTTTTAACACCTTTTCCAAAAGCTCCAAACACTATATATATATATATATATATATATATATATCACCGGTTCGAGTCCCGCTCGAGCTGGGCTGACCAGGACTGGTTACAATGGTGCTGTGAACCAGATGGGAGTGAGGTTTAGGGGGTGAGTGTAATGGGAACCAGCCAGTAGATAGCTGTAAACCTCACTCTCCTGACCTCAAGAGGTGCACTAGCGACTGACGCTAGAGGCTGTAGCCTTTAGCCTCCTTGTTAGCGCACCCGCCTCCCACGCCGGAGACATCGGTTTGAGTCCCGCTCGAGCCGGGCTGACCAGGACTGGTTACATATACACCTGTCATATTCCTGTTGAAAAACATTACCAGCACATGCATAGTTGATATTCATCAAACAATGATTATCTTTAGAAATGTCTATTTTCATTAAGAAAATAAGTTGATGAATTTGTAATCCTATCTCGAACTCTTGGAGCATACCTGATTGAATCTTTATTTGGTGTGCAGGTACAATGATAAGTATTTGAACGAGACGTCCAGCACCAGCATGAGTGAGGGATGCTTTTGTGAGGAAGGATCTGTTTTGTTCAGTTCCTATTCGGATGTCTGCGTTGCCTCATGTGGTGAGTACTTTGTCCTGTTTATTTCATCCATACAATATATGATTTATAACGAGTTATCGAGATATTCGATTGAAAGGACAATTATAGAACACATAAACCCTGATAAAACTGAGGACATGGTCTGAATTATTTGGATTCATTACTTCTTTTTATCCTCAAGCTTGCACCGGCCCTGACGGCATCCCAAAACAGGTATGAATTCTCTTTTCCAAGTATGTAAAAAAGTGATTTCAGATGCCTACATACTGGCTCCTTTACTCAATCCTGTCTTCTGGTTTTGCAGCCCAATGACACGTGGAAGAGTGGATGTGAAATTTGCGAGTGTGACGGGGATTCCATCAGTGTCCGTTGCCAGCCTGTAACCTGCCCTGCAGTGGAACAAGTTACTTGTAATGAGCCCGGACAAGTGCTTGTCATCTCAACAGTGGACTGCTGTGAGAGCTATGAATGCAGTAAGTGATTCGAAGACAGCCAATCTTCAACAAGAAGTGTTGCACTGAAATGCCAAAGCTGGCTCAAAATGTTTAACCATTTTTGTCATTATTCTGTAGATTGCGATATGAGTCTGTGCCCTGTTCCTGCAATCCAGTGTCCACCTGGCTTTGCACTGTCCATCAATGTTACTTCAGAGAGCTGCTGTCCAGGTTATGACTGCAGTGAGTATGAACCAGTCGCTCTCAGTAAATGAGAATGCTGTACTGTTTGGTGTTGTGCAATGCAAATGTTTACTGTATACTAATTTGCTTCTCAATCTTTACAGCACCCATGGAAGTCTGTGTCTCTAATACAACAGTGTATCAGGTAAGATAAGATATTAGTTCCTTATATAAACACAATTAGCCATTATATGCACTAGGGTTTTAAGATGTATTTGAATTATTCACATAATGCACTGATTAATCTAATTGATCATGTCTCTAAAACACCTTCTGCACACACTTCATAACTCTCTCGCTCTTTCTCTCCAGCCTGGCTCACCAATGCCAAGTTATGATCCTTGTATGATGTGTACCTGCGGTTCGAACGTAGATCCTGACACGATGCTGTTTGCTCAAGAGTGTGTGATCGCTGACTGCTACACTGAATGTCCAGAGGTATAGAAAAAGTTGTGACAATCACTTTGTGTAAAAAACTGTTTGTATATTGGTTTAGGGTTAAATGCTTCTGTGCCCTCTCGGTTTGTTTTTCTATAAGCCTCAAAGAATTTGGGGGTGTGAACCATTAGCAAAGAAAGAGTCGCAGAAGATATAGCTGCCTTTTAATGCCCTGTTTGGTGTCAGTTGTCAGTCAATCTTATACCTTTCTCCCTCTTATGTCCTGTAGGGTCAAGAATACCAAGTTCTTCCTGGTCAGTGCTGTGGACAGTGTGTGAGCTCTAATTGTGTGGTTGTGCACGATAATGTCCCACACACAATCCTGGTGAGTTTTTATCCACGTGTGTCCTATTTAGATCAGCATTTTAACATTTGAATAGACCTTACTTAACGTAAACAGCAGAAAACTAATGGAAATGAGGTTGTAAGGAATAGACATACAGTCCGTTCAGTGGGCTTTACGATCTTAATGTGCTAGGTTACTTTTCATTTTTACAAGCAATATTTTCCGGATGAAGAAATTGTTTTTGTAAAGATGCATTTGTAATATTTCATCAACTGAGCGATCAACGTCAAAATAAACTACAATTTTACCTATCGAATGGACACACAATTCGGCTGGACTGAAGTCCATTGGAAAGTCAAATTAATTAACATTTACATCTACAATAAGCATTTACTCTTTTTTTTTTTCAATCGTCCCTCTTACAGGTTAACCAGACATGGAAGCCAACTAATGATCAATGTATGAAATACAATTGTGAACTAATTAATGGGAACCCAGTTGCAGTTGGGACTAAGACCACTTGTCCACCCTTCAACCCTGAAGACTGTATTCCTGTGAGTGGCCTGCACATGACACTATGTTGTTTAAACTGTGGGAACACTGTTATATGAATTCAGTGGAATTGAAAATGGTGTTTCTTTTTTTTCCTACAGGGAACAGAAACAATGGATGCAGATGGCTGCTGTGCAACATGTAAGTACAAAATTTCACATACAGTAAGAGTCTCTTCTAAGACATTTGAGATGCTTATTTGGGAACATAAATCAGGATTAATTTTACAGTAATGGCAAAAATATTAAGGCTAATAATTTAACATGCAAAGTCAGTGCAATTAATGATATAAAAATAACGCAATTTCAAAATTAAGTAATCGTAATAAGGAATTGTCCAACCAACAGAGCACATAAAGCTTACTGTAATGCCTCCATGTTTTTGCAAGTCACTGTCAGCACTGGGCAGTACGCGCAACTCCCAATTCTCCGCAGAATCCCAAGGTCTTGAGAAGATTCATACTGCATTTAAAGCCCAAACTGTACTTTGGTCAGACACAGATGGTCACGCGTGACACTAATCTCAGAGTGCTCGAGCACTGAATGCTAGCAGTCCAATTTTTCTAACCGCGCATCTCTGACTGCGCATGCACCTGGAATTATTTGCACGAACTAGTGGGTCCACAAGGTGGCAACACTCACATCTGAGCCTTTGCTGTCATGAAGAAGCTCTAGAATAAGATGTAACCGCCAGTAAAAACAGGAGACGAAGGTAAAATGTGTTATGTGGCTGCTGTGGCTCAGGTGGTAGAGTGGGTTGTCCACTAATCGCAGGGTTGGCGATTCGATTCCCGACCCACATGAGTCCACATGCCGAAGTGTCCTTGGGCAAAACACTGAACCCCAAGTTGCTCCCAATTGCAGGCTAGTGCCTTGCATGGCAGCTCTGCCATCATTGATGTATGAATTTATGTGAATGTGTGTGTGAATGGGGAATGAGTCACAGTGTAAAGCGCTTTGGTAACCGCTAATGTTAAAAAAGGTGCTATATATGTGCAGACCATTTACCATTAAAAAGCAATAACAGTAGATGTGCACATCAAGAGTGCATGTTTGAGGAGGTCAAGCGATACCTGCATTTGTGTAATTTGAGTCTGAAAGAATTTTAAGGCACCTTTATGGGTCTAAACTCCTGAAGAGAAATTGTCTGGTGTCTAATAATATTCATAGCATGCATGCGGCAATTGCACACATTTATATAAAGTAAAATTTGACAGGCTTGCGTTCGACTGTATGTAGACGCTGATAGTTCACATCAAAATTTAAGTATACTTTGGGCTTAAATTGATAGCATCCTAAAAATGCCGCGTTTATGGCTAGAGATGCTGAAAACCAGTGAAATGCGATGCAACCACAGTGACATGCACCAAACAGCGCCCGTTTGAGGCATTGTACAGGTGGAACGTAAGAACGCGTCCTATGAAAACATCTCTTATGTCTACCACGGACAGATTGATGAACTCAATTGAAAGTTTATTTTTTTTCCTTTGATTTACAGCTTTAAAACATTTATCCACTGACTGTTAAATCACTCAAAAAATCTATTAATTTGACATACATGATTTGTAAGTGATAAAAGTGGTGGGTCATGCTACTCCATTATTCATAGTTGGCTGTAAATAGTCAATACTGAGAGCTTAAAAGTCAATATTAGCACAATTTCTGTAAGTACAGGGTGTACCACTTTGTAAAACTTCCCAAATGTCTTGCGTAAGACTAATCGTGTGTTTGTCATTTCTCTCAGGTACACTGAACAACAGATGTAATGTCCAGAGAAACAGCACTTTCTTGGTTAGCAAAGGCTGTATTAGCACCACACCCGTGGAAATAACCTCTTGCACAGGCTTGTGTGGTACCTCCTCCATGTGAGTACCTAAATCTAGACCTTCATTTCTCATTAACTCTGTACACATTATAATCAACAAGTGATCCTCTGACTAATGGTTTGTGTGTTGAAACAGATACTCCGCAGAGGCGAACACTCTGGTGCACTCTTGCTCTTGCTGTCAGGAAATGACAACCAGTAAGAAGGAAGTGACTCTGACTTGCCCTGATGGGTCAAACATCAACCACTCTTATATGTATATTGAGTCTTGTGGCTGCAAGGCCACCGATTGCCCTGGTCAAATCTTACAGCGACGCCGCAGGAGAGTGTGAGCTTTGACCCCATACAGTAGTGCCATTTAATAAGGACCTCATGGTGTTTCTCATTAAACATGACATTATAATCTTAATTTAACCGCCATTCAACCTAGCTTTGATCTTTAAGGAACCTGAATGTAAGTCAACATTATGTAGGTTATACCTAAAAGGTTAGGTCTGTCTGTTTTAGTGTTATTGTTGTGTGTCTGTATGTTTGAACGCTTTTAAATATTTGTGACAATGACAGCTCTTTTGTTTCTTGTCTAGTAGTTCTCAATAAACTATTGCAAACTGAAGTTTTCAAGCTCATTTTTTTTAAGATATTTGTGGAAGGGATTTCTGCCATTTAGAGGAATTTTATAAACTGGGCTACCATTGATGTGCTCATATAAATAATTTACATTTACATAATTTACAGCAAAAAAGCATGAAATAGCACCTAAGCCTCATCAAGATTATCATACAACCAAAACCTTTAGTACTGAGTACTAGTTCACTATTATCAGACTAACCAGAAACGTAGCTATACAAGCGTCCACTGTGGCCTAGAATCCATAACACAGATTTTTAATGAATATCATACATTTATTTGAAATGAAGTTTCCCATTGAGAAGGCCAGTGATGACTCTTCAAGCTTTATCCTTTCTAAATGCAAAGGTATTTTAAAGCATGCTTTAGCCATAACAAGACACAGTTTCTATAATGTTAACTGTACATTTCACAGCACAGTTGTTGTAAAAGAGGTAAACAGTAAAAGTGTTGCTGTTTGGATTACTCATTGCAGTAAGCATGCTAACCGTAGCCATTTTTATTAGCAGCCGGATGACCATATAGAGTTGAATGGTGAACAATTAGCTTCGAATTAGGGCTGTTATTCGATTATTATTTATTAGCAAAATAATTGCATGCCGATTAATCGCAATTAATCGCACATGTTAACATTTAATGAGAAAGGCCCCCAATATAAAGATGATGCAGATGATTTGTGTATGTGTATATATAATGATTATTCAACTATTTGGTCGATTATCGAAATGATTAATCATTATCTCTTAACCGATTATTCAGCTTGTGCCCTGACTTAAAATGTTGTATTAAACATCCTTACTAACAATAAAGAGAACAAAATCCTCTTTTAAATATACCTCTAAATAACATTAATTGAATCACACACAAAAAATGTAATAATCCAAAAGTTTAATTCATTAAAAAATTAATTGCAAACAAATCCTATTGTTATCAAGCATTTTTGTCTAGTTTTCCATTTAAAATGATCTACAAATTTTAAACCAAGACACATTTACTTGAGAAGAAACATAGACGTATATTTTGTATAAGTGTATCTTTTCACTTGTTCATCATAATCAGAATGAGCTTTATTGAATGAATGTTACATTTATATATCACATTTCTGACACTACACTCAATTGTTGCCAAGTATGAGCCCCAGGTCACACCTACCGATTACTTGGACCAATGAGCTGTTTAGCAGCTGGCACAAAGATTTCCTAAAATGTCTCACTGGCTAGCTGATATGAACCACCAAAACAAACTCAAAAACAACTTCGTTTGGCCAGATTTTGTTCTAAATGATGTTACACCCGTGTATACTTAGAGTTTGTTATGAAGTGTGACGGGGTCTTAATACAAGAAAACTCCCTTTCAAGGCAAGTCAGTCCACTAGTTTAGAATAGTTGGTGTGTGGTGGTGAGGATAGCCTACTGGCGCAATATGGCTGCCACACCTCCAGATGGATGCTGTACAGTGGCGGTGGTTGAGGATATTAATCTGTTCCCTATATAAAGCGATTTGAGTGTAGTGTCCGATAAACGCTATATAAGTGTAACATTCATTTATTCATTTACTCACTCAACGGCCATCTTGGGAACATTCCCAGGCAGCTATTTTCCATAGATACAAGAGGCACAAAAGTACAGCTCCTATCTGTTTGAATGGGGACAGACCAAAATCTCTAAAATGGTTGGTCAAGGTTAAGATCAAAGGACATTTTATTAGATCAGCAGTAAAATCTGACAACAATGGTGTCCAAAATTATGCTTTATATCATACCATGCTAAAAAATGCCAGTTTCAGGCCATTAATGCCAATGCGCTTTCTAGAGGTACCTGTTATCTGGTATCTTTGGCGGGACTTCTGTTTCTCCATGTAGTTTGAAACTTTGAAAAACGTGTCTCGAGATACCCCCATTCTGTAACATGGCATTGGGCGTTCCAGTTTAACTCAAGTTATTTTGGGCTAAACAGTCTCTGACACAAGTTAGAGTAAGCACAACATATAAAGTTTATCCGAGAGTGGCTTCAAAACAAATCAATGGCTGCCTTTCGTACTGCGATGAGAGAACAGATACTACATTTACAGGAAAACAAGCAAAAACTATCGACAATTTATCAGAATATTCTCACTTATTAGGACAGCACATCCATGTCGTGAGCCTGTTTATGTTATTAAAAGTATATATATATATATATATATATATATATATATATATATATATATATTATAGCACTGTCACAGCATATCATAACTGTAATATGAACTCAAGGTGTGCTTTTTGTTCTTTGACTCCCCTTAGGCAAGTACAATAGTGTAGGAAATTAAGATGAGAGAATGGGACTTGTGTGATTTGTGCATGCACTAAAGTCAGTATCAAAATACTGGACCTGCCATACACAGATAATCTCTTTAATATACTTCAAAATAAATTATAATCATGTACATTTATGCATCTAAATTCAAACAGACAAGAGCATATATCAAACATCTTTAAGACACGGGGTCAGTAGAACACAGATATGGCATATTACCCACAAAGGACACAACTTTGCCAACCACTCCATTGTACGCCCTCTATATATCCAGACACTTTCTGATTTTGAGTGCTGATGTAACAAAGACAAGAAAGCGGTTAGATTTACTTGCTACAATTAAGTGTGCATTTTTACAGGGGTTTGTTGCGAGTGTTGTGTTTTTGGTATAATGTTCTACATTGTTGGTTCAGTTGTACATTTCATCGGCCGAGTGACAGTTCTTCAGTTAAAGCTCCTCCGTCAACTGTAGCAAGGAGTTTATGGCAGCATCCTTGTTGCCCTGTTGGGCCTCCAACACCGCATCGAATCACTTCCTTATCCAGGTTAGGGAACATGTCCTGAATGGCTTTAAGGTCCTCCTCACTGCACGGGCACTCTGTGGTGCAACAGGAGGTACAACTGGCATCCCCATGGGCACCATACCTTGGTTGTACATACCTGGGACACCTATGAGTAAAATATATTAGCAGAGGTGAATATTTGCACTTCATTACTAAATAATACTGTTTATTCCTTACAGTTTCATTAAGAACTCAGATGTGCAATGTTTAATAATTGGCATTACTAAACGCAAATATAAAACCCCTATAAAATCAGTTGCTAATTCATTTGATGTTTAACACTTTCAGTAATGGATATTATGGTCAAGTATTGTTCTGAGTTTAACATCTGGGGCTCTATTTTCATTTGTGCACAAAGAGCGGCACTACACGCTAACGACGGTGTGCTACATCATAACCAATGTTCGTGCCAGCGCTAAAGCACAAGTGGGCGTGTTTGCACTATCTGTGGGTGCATGCTGCGCAAACCGTGGGTGTATTATATGTTAATTAAGTGGTGCAAAGCACAATTTGCTATTTTTCCTGGAAACAGGTCATTGCACTAAGACGTTTGAGAAACAAATAATGTAGTTTCTGCATTTGCAGTTTGGAGATTCCACCAGCGGGTGGTGATAAAGTTCATGTTTTTAAAGCTAAATTGACCAGTAGAAGTGAACTGACTGTCGATACAATCTCTGTTAACACTAGCCATGATTGGTGTCTCAGTATATGAAAATGATTAATAATACTTACATTAGCTATACTTAAACGGAGCATACATCCAAATCCTGAACCACATTTCCAATGCGCATAAAAGCGGTCAGTGTCATAGAAATATGCCTGACATTACACATGAACGCAGCTAATGCACAAAAGAAGTCACATTTCTATTTTTTGAATTCATTGCATACAATACATTTACACTAACAAGATCTTTTGAATGTGCTGTTTTTGTTTATATCGCTGGTGTTCCAGGAAATGGACTATATAATAGGATGCAGATGGTGCAATAACCGGAGAAGAACCTCAGCAATGTAAATGCATTAGACCCAACCCGTTAGCGCCAAGCACACAATTTCGCTCTACCCACTTGCGCCTAATTTGCACATGCTTCTCGAAAATACCATAATTCATGGCTATGCCCACTGACTTTGTGCTGATGAATTAAAGCATAACTTTTGAAATGGGGCCCCTGGTGTGTTAGAGACCTACAAATGTCAGGACATTGAGAAAATTGTTGCTTTACAAAGTTTGTGCACTTTAATAAGACAATCTCCCATCTCATGGTTTCATCAATGTCAAAAGCTACAAAAACAGCAGAGACGTCAGAGACTTTTTAATATCCATAAAAGGACTTTTATGTTGATTTTATTATTGAAATGCTGCATTTAGGTGTGTAAGACCAACCGTTTTTTTTAGGGATAATGTCTTAACATGTTAAGCATAGACAAACATGAACAAACCTGCTATGGGCACATAGCCAACACCTTGTTGATATACTGTAGGCATCAGAACCACAGGCTGAGGCTGCATCATCATCCCTGCTGGCATTGACTGACAGAGAACACAAGTAATGAGAGAGAGACAGACACCATGACAGACAGACAGCAACATTGAGATACAGCAGAAACTGACATGTTCCTTTTATAAAGGAGGAAATACCCAAGCTACTGTTCTTGCATTCGCAGCCTGTAGAACTGAATTTTACAATGTGTTCTTGCAATAAAAGCACGTTATTTTGACTGTCTAAACTGAAAACAAAAATGCAGCATGACACAATCCAATATGCAGTGCTTTTTGGAACTGAGATATTACTGTGTGATACGCTGAAATCACAGACTGACCAAAACACCACATTTTTTTATCATTGAACGCTGTGCTTGTAGCAGATGTCACAAGAGAGTGTGAAGCGTGCAGCAACTGCGCACTCTATATTTATACAATTAAATCTTTAATAATCGCACTGAACCATATAACTAACGTTTCATCAGAGGTGTGAAATAATGGCCAAAAACACAGAACAGAAAAACCATGTCAAAATAAAAGTTTGGTTCAAAATAAAAGCTCGAAGTGGGAATTGAAGAAATCACGACAGACATACTGTATATTACTACAATGTAGTATTTACTGCAGTAACAAGAATAATAATTATATTTTCCTTTGATTTAATTGTAGTAATTAATTTTATTAGAGACCATTTTGATGATTAAATGGAATTAAACTTTAAAACATGGAACGTAATGTAAAATAAATTAGTTTTTAGTAAAAAATAAAACCAATAAAACTGATTTCATTATGTTCATAGTAATGTTCACTTAATCTGGAAACATTCAAATTATCTTTAACACGGCTACATTTCACAACTGTGACTCTATATTTAACAATAAATATATTAAATAAAAGCATATATTTGGATACTCCATTGAATTACTTTACAAATTTGAAAGTTACTTCTTATTTGAATATTTCCTCTTTATACTTTAAACTTGACAGATTATTAAAGCTATTCATAACGAATAAATGATCATATCTGTAGGGCTGAAACAATTAGTCGACATTATCGCAGAGTATTATAATAAAAAAATGCTAAATAAGTAAATACAGAAGCAGTGTCGTCGTGAAATAAAGCGGAGCCGTACCTGCTGTTCCACTTGAGCAAAACTTGCCCATCAGAGCGTCTAAAAAGGAAACGCTGCGCCGTTATATTCTGTATTTAATGCATCCTTTATTAAAGTTCAAATAATAATGAAGCGGGCTGTATAAATCAGCACAGACTCAGAAACTGGCATTTGTCTGTGCGGTCAGAGCCGCTTATGAGTCGTGTGACAAACAGCGCAAGAGAGTTTCAAACTTCTCCCGGCTGATACACTGTCCCGCACGGAGACACTCATCACATTTCGAATGTGCTCTACATTACCGCATATTTTTGAAAACATCGATGTTAGGAAACTGAAAATGGAGTACGCAAACGGAAATGTGTGGAAAAATAATATAAAAGTGTTCTGTCGACTGTCTTCCCACCCATCCCTAGTTAGGACAGAAACTCAAATAACATGACATCTGGTTAAAAACACAGTTTAACACTGACTCACTACATGCAGTATGTGCAGTATTGTACAGTGCTGCGAATACGTATTTGCCCCCATCCTGATTTCTTCTGTTTTTGTGTCTCATCCTAAATTGTTTCAAAAGTTCTAGGAAAAAAACACAAAAACTAACATAAAACAAAGGCAATCTGAGTAAACAACATACATCCATCCATCAGTCAACCGCTTATCCTGTGTACAGGGTCGCGGGGGCTGGAGCCTATCCCAGCTAGTAAACAACATACAGTTTTTAAATTATATTGTCATTAATTGAAGCAAAAAAGTGATCAAATACCAACTGAACCTTTGTGGAAAAAGTATTTGCCCCCTTAGTTACTAAATCCCCAAATCAACACCTAAATTGAACTTTTCCAGCAGCATGAAGTTGGCTAAAAGGTCTCAGCCCAGTAGCACACTATGCCAAGGTCGAAATAAATTCCTGAAATGATGATGAAGAAGGTGGTGATTGGAATACATCAGTCTGGGAAGGCTTACAAAGCTATTTCAGAGTCTCTGGGACTCCAAAGAACCCCAGTGAGAGCCATTATCTCCAAATGGAGAAAACTTGGCACAGTAGTGAACCTTCCCAGAAGTGGCCGACCTCCAAAATTCCTCCAAGAGCACAGCGACGTCTCATCCAGGAAGTCACAAAAAGCCAAGGACAACATTCAAGGAACTGCAGGCCTCACTCGCATCAATAAAGGTCACTGTTCATGACTCCTATTTAGTTTTTTATATTACATTGAAATAAATTCAAACGAAGACTGTTTTTACTAAATCAGCGGAAAGGCGCTGGCCAAAAATGGCATCCATGGAAAAGTGGTGAGGCGAAAACAACATTAAGTCTTGTCTGAATTTTGCCAAAACACACCTTGATGATCCCTCAAAGCCTTCCGGAGAATGTTCTGTGGACTGATGACTCGGAAGTGGAACTGTTTGGAAGACAGGCGTCCCGTTACATCTGGCGTAAATCAAACACAGAATACCACTAAAAGAACATCATACCTGCGGTCAAGCACGGTGGTGGTGGTAGTGTAATAATGTGGGGATGCTTTGCTGCTTCAGGGCGACTTGCAATAATTGAGGGAAACATGAATTCTGCTCTCTACCAGAAAATCCTAAACATCCCGTCATCAGTCCGTGAGTTGAAGCTCAAGCGCCAACTGGATTATGCAGCAAGACAATGATCCAAAGCATAGGACTAAGTCCACGTCTGAATAGCTCAAAAGAAGCAAAATGAACGTTTTGGAGTGACCAAGTCAAAGTCCTGACTTCAACCCGATTGAGAAGCTGTGGCAAGACCTTAAACGGACAGTTCATGCTCGTAAAAGCCCTCCAATATGGCTGAACTAAAGCAGTTCTGCACAGAGGAGTGGGCCAATATTCCACCAAAGCATTATGAAAGACCGATCTCCAGTTATTGGAAGCATTTGGTTGCAGTTGCTGCTGCTAAAAGTGGCACAACCAGCTGTTAAGTTTAAGGGTGCAGTTAGTTTTTCACATGTGTGATATGGGTGTTGGATAACTTTATTGCTTCAATAAATGTTCTGTTATATCTCGTTTGAAGATCTAAAAGAATTTATTATAAAAATACACATAAATAGAAGAAATCAGGAAGGTGACAAGTTTTTCACAGCACTGTATTTCGTTGAGTTAGTACTCACGGCAAATGACATGACGAGGTTAATCATGCCCTCTTTGTCATCGCCCTGTCTTCCACTCAAGCTGTACCATTCATCCACAACACTGCCCTCTCGCAGGTTCTCTGGGATAGTCACGTGTGTCCACGCAATGCGATCATCCATGGAGAATGCCCGCTGTCAAACAACATAAAACAGTCATTAGTTAATAGAGCTTAGTGCTGGCAACGTTAGCAGTAAGTACTCTTACAGTACTCAACTATATAAGTACATGAAAATGCCCATCCCTAGAACAAAAAGCAAGGTTTTATAGGCAATGCGAACATTTCATTCCAGTCCGACCTCATCAAAGATCTCCAGATAGAAGGAGTCCACCCCGGGTGGGACAGTGGACTGGATGACTTTGTTCCAGCGGGGGTTCTTTGCTCCGTTGTGAGCAGTGGGCGTCTCATAGACAGCAAACCCCAGTCGGATCCTGCAGTAAGGGTCCATGCGTGTCATGCCATAGTTCTTTGCAAGCTTTGCCTGAACAAAAATCAGGAATGTCATGTTAAATAATAGCAAGAATATAAACACCTCCTTTCAAAATGTCCAGGCTTTGTAGCTTTGAGATACAGTATCTATAGAACGGTTGCTATGGTTTACTCAGATGGTCAGTGTGTTGAGCATGGCTTACTAGTAGTTTACTACTACTAAATAATCAAAGTACCTGTACTACTGTGATGCTGAGGCGACCAGCCGTTCCCAGAGAGCCTCCGTACTGCAGCTGTCGTGCAGCCTGAGCGTCTAACTGCACTTGCTGCTGCAGATGAGTGGGGGTGATCCGCAAGAAGTCCTGCGGCAACTCACCAATATAGACCTGAACACAGAGGATACAAACTGATTTACCTTCTACTTTAAATGCTTCTAATTCTAGAATTGTGCATTTTTCAAATCTTTATTATGAACTCATAAAAACTCCCTTTTAATTATAAAAACATCTGATTTGGTCATTTATTGGTTGTGTCAGTGCATGATGTTTGTCTGCAGCATTTTATCTAAAGCAATATATTTTTCTATTGCCAGTACTTTGGTCATTTCATAAAGACCAACATGCCAATGTGACAATTGTGAGCTGTACATTTGAATTTAGAGGCATATCTGTCTTTATTTATAACATTTAACTTACTACAACTGTTGTTATTATTATTATAGTATTTTTGTATCATACCTCACATTCACATTCATCATTTACTCACCCTCATGCCATCCCAGATGTGTGTGACTTTCTTTCTTCTGCAGAACACAAATGAAGATTTTCAGCAGGATATCTCAGCTCTGTAGGTCCATACAATGCAAGTGAATGGTGACCAGAACCCTGAAGCTCCAAAAGCACATAAAAGTTGGCATAAAAGTAATCCATACGACTCCAGTGGTTTCAGTACCGCCGCTCTCTATAAGCAGACTACGTGGTCTGCGTAGGGCACCAACTCACCCTAGGAGGGCACCAGAAAGTCCACCGGCTGCCCTTACTCGAACGTTATACTTTATTCAAGGACCCGAAAGCAGTTGCAGAACACAGATGATCGCTTCGTGCTCATATCACGCGACCCCCGCCCAGCTGGAACTCTGCGTAGGGCAACAATTTGGCCAGCGGCGGCCCTGAGTGGTTTAAACCATGTCTTCAGATGCGATCCAATTGATTTTGAGTGAAAACAGACCAAAATATAACACATACCGCCATTGCAATCTATAGGCACGATCATGATTTCAAGCTCGATTACACTTCCTAGCGCTTGACACATGTGCAGAGCGTTACATGGCGCTACAGGAAGTGTAATCGAGCTTGAAATCAAGATCGTGCCTAGATATTGCAATGGCAGTATGGGTTATATTTTGGTCTGTTTTCACCCAAAACCGATTGGCCTGCTTTAAAAAACATGTATTAACCATAGGAGTTTAATAAGTATAGCCATTTATGTGCTTTTTAGCGCTTCAAAGTTCTGGTCACCATTCACTTACATTGTATGGACCTACAGAGCTGAGATATCCTGCTGAAAATCTTCATTTGTGTTCTGCAGAAGAAAGAAAGTCAAACACATCTGGGATGGCATGAGGGTGAGTAAATGATGACAGAATTTTTTTGGGGTGAACTGTCCCTTTAAGACATACTAGTAGGAAGGATGATTTATCGGCGATAAACGTGACAACTTCGATTATCAAAGCAATCGACTGCTTATTTCGTACATTTAATAAACACAGTACGACTTAAAATAACATTTGATAACGTTTTATCAACACATCGTCACCTCGTGCACGTGATGACGAGTCGGGCGTTACTGCTGCACACAAGAACTGACGAACATGTTTATTCTTTTACGTGACGTTGTTGTTACGATCGTGACAGTTTGATATTTGAATGCTACTTGAGTTTTCTTTGTCGTGTATCATCAGTGTCGCATGCTGGTATACGGGTATTTATATAATGCGCAATATCCAACGTGTGTTTACTTTCATTGGGGTTGTTGTTTGTTGTCAGTGTGTTGAACAGAAATGACTCACCTGCCCCCGTTGCGTGCTAATTGTTGTTGCCATGGTGAGGAGATGGACGGAGTTTGTCTTACTGTTCAAATATTGACAATTCCTAAATAATTGCGATACTCTTCACTAATCTCTGACGATATGAATCAGCGAAGCTCACAAAATGAGGAAATGAGGAACCGCGCTCCACCCCGCCCCATCTGAGACAAAATAAAAATAAAAGTTTTAAGGGGCTCTTTACGGCTCTGCACTAAAATTATAATAATAATAATAAATACATTAATAATATATATTTACGCATTTTAGTATAATGATACTACCACTAATAATATAAAAATAATTTTAATTGAATATTTAAAAAAAAAATTAATAAAACGTTTCATATTTATTTTATTTTATTAAAGATAACTCAATTCAATTAGATTTTTAATTTTATTTTTTCTCCCCAAATTGGAATGCCAAATTCCCACTACTTTGTAGGTCCTCGTGGTGGTGCGGTTACTCACCTATTTTTACTTATTTACACTATTTTTGTTATTCACAATTGCTTCAGTGATCTGTGCAGTTTCTTATAAGTTAAGAAAGCATCCACGAAACACATACATTTAAATAAATATCTTGTTATAAAGAGGCAATATTTTGTAGAATGAAGCCACTTTGTTTTTTTTATTTATTATTATAATTTTTTTAATCGCCTTTTCTCCCAATTTTTTCCCTCATGGTGGTGCGGTTACTCGCCTCAATCCGGGTGGTGGAGGACGAGTCTCAGTTGCCTCCGCTTCTGAGAGTCAATCTGCGCATCTGATCACGTGACTCGTTGTGCATGACACCGCGGAGACTCACAGCATGTGGAGGCTCATGCTACTCTTCACAATCCACACACAACTCACCACACGCCCCATTGAGAGCGAGAACCACTAATCACGACCACGAGGAGGTTACCCCATGTGACTCTACCCTCCCTAGCAACCGGGCATAATTGGTTGCTTAGGAGACCTGGCTGGAGTCACTCAGCACACCCTGGATTCAAACACACGACTCCAGGGGTGATAGTCAGCGTCAATTTAATAAAAATAAAAAAAAGAAATGTAAATGTGGGAATTGTATTATTATTATTTTTTATTATTATGCTGAGTTTATCAGAGTTGTGCACCCTTCAGAATGGAACACAGAATTATTAAATAAGAATAATTAAATAATTGAATTTCAACTGCGGTGTCAAACTGAATGCAGAATTAAGGGCACTCATATATATATATATTTATATTAGGCTATTTTTAAGATTTACTCATTTTAGTTTAAAAACAAATTTCCATCAAATTGAATTGAAGTGTAAATCAAATGTATAAAACTTAAAATATTGAATGAAATATAAAATGTTATTAAACAATTTAAATGTGTGAATCTAAAAATTATTTTCGAAATAAAAATACAATCAACTGAAGAAATGTAATAAATGCACTATATTTGCACTGATCACCCATGGTGAGGAATTGTCATCAATGGGGTTGGCTGTTGTTTCGATATGCACAGGAGAAAGGAGGAGCTCAAAATTAAAAGAGCTTCCTGTATGAATGTGCAAAAGATTGGGAGCTTAACTTTCTGATGTCCAGAAAGGTAGGATTCAAATGTGTATATTCACAAATAGCTTTGTCTTACAGTCAATGCATGCTACTTTACTATATAGGCTGTTACTTTATATCTAGATCAGAAAGTAGGGTCGATAAATGTAGTAAATAAAAGACTTTTGCTTTGCCTTTTGTGTAGAGACAGAGAGAGGGACTCCTTTCTTGTTCCTTTTTACTTGTTAATTTACTCCTACAGCAAATGTTGTTATGATTATCACATCTCGTTGTAAGAGTCGATGTTTTAGTTTAAACTTTGTGGGGGTGAAAATGTATATAAAAGCGTCAGGACTTTAAGAACTTGAACATTAAACCAGGAAGTTGAAATGAGCAGGTTTTGCTCTCGCGCTCATGAGGGTTGCCAAGTCAGCGGGCTACTTTAAACTGTTTCTGTGATTCAGTGACGTACCATAGCCAAGGGAGGGTCAAATTAGACCCAGGCCCACCCAGAGTATTGGAGATTATTATGTCTTCCAATACATATGAATAAAATAGTTTTCTGATTTCTAAAAAAAAGGTTGAAAGACCTGTTTCAATGCACAGCCTCAAAAAAATTTATAAAAAATATAAATGAATAATTGGGTCGAACAATTACATCAAAAGTAACAGTAATTAAATTACTGAAAAAATAAGAGTAATCCCAATACTTTTTCAATGAAAAAGTAATTTAATTACAGTAAATAATTACTTATGAATGCATTATACCCAACATTGGTGGTAAAGATTGATTGAAGACACGTGGAAGCAACAATATAAATGACACCCAGTGAAATGTATGGCACGTTCTTACTTTATAAATATCGCAATGCATCAATCGCTGACTTCTGCCAGGCACAATTTATGTCAGTGCATGTGGACCATGTAAATGTATAATGCTGCTACTTTACAAAAATACAATAAAAAATCTAAAATATATGGCTTTTACGTTTTTGGACCGTTTTTGTCATGTACATCTGGCAACCCTGACGCGCAGCGCATATACCAGGAAGTCGACGCGAATAATAATGCACACTAACTGACATGGTTCCTCTCTTGCTTTATTTCCTAAAACATGAACAGGACCCAACTGAAACGATCCAGGATATTAAGGATGGCCTTCACAGACTCCATGCACCCGGAGGACAAAGACGAGTCATTCGCTTTGAAAGCGGTGAAAATCGCGTCCGTCGTCGCTCTCTACTGGTTAATTTCCATCACAATGGTATTCCTGAATAACTATCTGTTGGACAACAAGGACCTGGACGCGCCGGTCTTCATCACATTCTTCCAGTGTGTCGTCACCGTTGGACTGTGTTTGCTCATGAACGTGTTCGCAATCCTTTGGCCGGGATACGTGGATTTCCCGTCTTTGAAACTGGACCTGAGAGTGTCCAGAGAGCTGTTGCCATTGTCGGTGGTGTTCATAGGCATGATCACATTTAACAACCTGTGCCTCAAACACGTGGGAGTCGCATTCTACACTGTCGGCCGCTCGCTCACCACCGTATTTAACGTCATTCTGTCTTACGCTGTTTTAAAGCAAACGACGTCATTTTACGCACTGTTGTGTTGTGGAGTCATTCTGGGTGAGTCTCTCTCTCTCTCTCTCTCTCTCTCTCTCTCTCTCTCTCATTTACTTCCATTCTGTCTCACTGTAAGGCAGATTATTTTTAAGGAAAAATAGGAAAGGAATTTGAGGAAAGAGTCTAAATAAATGTTTGTGGTGTGTATATATATATATATATATATATATATATATATATATATTTTTATATATTATATATATATATATATTTTTATTTTATATATATATATTTTTTTATATATTATTTATATATATATATATATATATTTATAATATATTATTTTTATTTATATATATATATATATATATTTTTATTTTTTATTTTATATATATATATTTTTTATATATATATATATATATATATATATATATATATATATATATATTATTTTTATATATATATTTATATATATTTATATATTTTTTTAATTTTATTTATTTATTTTTGTCCTGCAAATAACATTAGTAGCCCAAAGAAGAAATATCATTTTTTCCTTTTTCTTTTTTTTTTACGCTGGAGAAAAACTGATAGTGGTCCGTAATTAAATCGATTATAATATGTTTACACGTACGCTGACTTTGTTGGCATTGCTTCTTTCCTGCAGGTGGATTCTGGCTTGGTGTGGACCAAGAAGGCGTGGCTGGTTCCCTTTCTTGGACCGGCGTCGTTTTCGGCGTCCTTGCCAGTCTTTGTGTCTCTCTCAATGCCATCTACACCAAGAAAGTGATGCCGGCGGTGGATGGAAATATCTGGAAGCTTTCCTACTACAACAACCTCAATGCCAGCGTGCTTTTTATACCCCTTATTGTCGTATCAGGGGAACTGAGAAACTTGTTTAATTTCAGCAGACTGACAGATTTAAATTTTTGGGGCATGATGACTCTGGGTGGCTTGTTCGGCTTTGCCATCGGTTACGTCACAGGACTTCAGATCAAGTTCACCAGTCCATTGACGCACAATGTGTCGGGCACAGCCAAATCCTGCGCGCAGACTGTGTTGGCAGTAATGTACTCCGGCTCCAGTAAGAGTGTGCTGTGGTGGACGAGCAACATGATGGTGCTGGGTGGATCTTCTGCATACACATGGGTCAAAGGGCTTGAGATGAAGAAAGTGCAGGTGCCTCTGGACACACAAAGCACTGCCACACAGAAAAGTAAAGAAGCCTCGGGGGTGTAGAACATTTCTTAAGCATCTAAAACTACTTTAGGATCTTCATGTTGTATATTTTATTGCTGTTTGATCATTTGATGTAAATAAATGATTTTGCCTAGTTGCTGTACCTGACACAGTAGAGTCATGTCATCATTTTTTCAATATGGTAAAGCTTTTTGCAGAATAATTTAGTTTTCAGCCCCTTTGTCCACCCTCTTTCTGACCTTTGCAATTAAACTGGCCCTTATTTAGTGCCGTGCATTTGAGACCTGTAAGTAAACAGCATGTAAAGTGAGATAAAGTCTGTCTTATTAAAGATGAACTTTAATTCTTCAGAAGGAGCGGCAGGTACATTACAAGGATTGACAGTAAAAGTTACAGTATGTTTTCATAGCAAAATAAACAAGGGCTGGGTGATATGGTCAAATAGTTTCACTATATATATATATATATATATATATATACACTGGCAGCCAAAAGTTTGGAACAATGTTCAGATTTTGCTGTTTTGGAAGGAAATTGGTATTTTAATTCACCAAAGTGGCGTTCAACTGATCACAGTGTATAGTCGGGACATTACTGATGTAATAAACAGCAACATCACTATTTGAAAAAAGTCATTTTGGTCAAATCTAGACAGCAGACATCACTGCAACACCTTATCCTCGAGTAATCATGATAAACTGATCATTTGGTTCTAGAAAATCACTTGCCATTATATCAAACACAGCTGAAAGATATTTGGTTCATTAAATGAAGCTGAACATTGTCTTTGTGTTTGTTTTTGAGTTGCACAGTATGTAATAGACTGGCATGTCTTAAGGTCAATATTAGGTCAAAAAAGAAACAGCTTTCTCTAGAAACTGGTCAGTCAATCATTGTTTTGAGGAATGAAGGCGACACAATGCTTGAAATTGTCAAAAAACTGCAGATTTCATCCAAAGGTGTCACTACAGTCTTCAAAGGCAAAGCACAACTGTCTCTAACAAGGACAGAAAGAGATGTGGAAGACCAGATGTGCAACTGAACAAGAGGATAAGTACATCAGAGTCTCTAGTTTGAGAAATAGACGCCTCACATGTCCTCCGCTGACAGCTTCATTGAATTCTACGCGCTCAACACCAGTTTCATGTACAACAGTAAAGAGAAGACTCAGGAGGACTTATGGGAAGAACTGCAAAGAAAGACACTTTTGAAACAGAAAAACTAAAAGAAAAGGTTCGAGTGGGCAAAGAAACACAGACATTGGACAACAGATAACTGGAAAAGAGTGTTACGGATCTGAACCCCATTGAGCTTTTGTGGGATCAGCTAGACTGTAAGGTGTGTGAGAAGTGCCCGACAAGACAGACACATCTATAGCAAGTGCTACAGGAAGTGTGGGGTGAAAGGTCAAGTGCTACAGGAAGTGTGGGGTGAAAGGTCACATGCTACAGGAAGTGTGGGGTGAAAGGTCATCTGAGTATCTGGACAAACTGACCGCTAGAATAACAAGCATCTGCAAAACTGTCATTGCTGCACATGGAGGATTTTTCATGAGAACTCTTTGAAATAGTTTAAGAAAAAAGTTTTAAATTGTAATAGTAATTGTTCATGTTATTAATGTCCTGATTATACATTCTGATCAGTTGAATGCCACTTTGGTGAATAAAAGTATCAATTTCTTTCCATAAGAGCAAAATCTGTACATGTGTATATATATATTGTATTGTTCAAAACTAAGACAAAAGGCATGTGTACATTTTCTGGTTGTTGAAGTCGGACATGTTAGTATATGATAAACTCCACCTGTGGTCAATCTGCCAGTACACCTGTGAGAACTGAGAGGAACTGACTTCATACATTTATTAAAAATCACTGCCACACCAGTTGCAGTTAAAATGGCAAAAATGCATCAGATTTGAATTGTTAAGGGTGACTTAAGTGATCATAAACGTTTTGAAGCCTCTGTGTGTTCAAAAATCAAATGGAAAAATAATCTAACTATTGATTACAATGAAGGAAACTCTTTATTTAGATGTATTATTTCATTTAGACCAGATTCTTTCTGAAGTTTCTCCATTTTCAACAGTTGCATTGCCAATCTGACAGAGAGACATTGCTAATCTTAATTTACAAAAATTAAGATTATTTTAATGTAAATATTAGTTTTTTTGCATTATTAGTTGTGACGCTTAATGACTGTTAATTAATTTTATTTAGCATTTTATTAGATTTATTTGCCTATTGTATAAAATGCATAAATTAACTTTAGTTTAATTCTTCATTTGTTTAATATCATATGGTCATTGAGATCGACCCATGTGATGATTAGAGGAAAAGATTCAATTAATTAAAAGAAAAACCTTTGTCTATTTTTTATGTCAGTATGATATATTTAATATGCTTTTTGTATTTGAATAATATTCCCTAATTGCCCATTTTGAATATGTAAAGGCATTTTGTATTTCTGAGGATGTATTTTAGTCTAAACATAAAAAAGACACACAGAATACACCATGAGTCATCCGTTCATTTCAAATATTTCAATTTAATAAATGCAGTTTTCCATCTGAATAATTAAAAAGAGAACATATTACCTCTTATTATTATTAAATTAAATCAATCAGCTCATATTTTATGCCATAATATGTTTAACGGCCAAGAATAAAATATATTAAGAACTACATCAGATGTTACAAATACAATCAGAGGAATTCTTTACATCAATTTTTTATGCATTTTGAATTTCAGCATTTTTGGCCTGAGCCCCTCATTTCTAAATACATGACTGTATAAGACCGGACACTTGTTGGAGGGAAGTCCTTAACTTTGAACAATTCTGTGCTGTTGCCTTTCCAAATTCAGCGTAGCTGTTAATGGGGCAAGAATCAGGCTAAACAGTTGCAGTAAATCTGTAAAAACCTAAAACCTGTAACAGGACGGAAGGGCTGAACACTTTCATGAGTCACCACTAGAGCTCACTAGTGACATTTGATTCTTTGTGGGGTCCAAAACATTCATGCTCCAAAAAGTACATAAAGGCAGCATAAAGGTAATCCAAATGACTAGAGTGGTTTAATCCATATCTTCTGAAGTGATGCAAAACAGACCAAAATGCAAATCCTTATTCACTATAAATCATATATATATATATAAGTCTGTATGCCAGAAGGGTCCGAGCTGGGGAGGCAAGTGGGGTGGCAAAGTAAATTGGTGTGCATGTGAATTGATGGAGAATCTCTGTTCTCTGCGACTCCATAAACTTTACAGCTTAACTAAACAACATTTAGTAATTACAAGTAATTAACCCCATTGCTCACAGAAGCATTCAAATATACAGTATGACATCAGCTTTACCTTTTATATGAATATTAACTACAGAGACCGGTGAGAAAACTCTAGAGAAGTGCAGGCTCGTATATTAGCCATGTTTATGTACATTACAAAAGGTATTTGTGTACCTGAATCCCCAGCTGCCTTAGATGCTCTTAAATATTTCAATATGGCACCTGAAAATCATGCAGACAAGACAACTTTGGTTTATTGAATAATCTCCAGTGCTGCATCTATTGTCTGCTAGCTAGCTAACTAACTGAACCGAAGATAACATCGAGCCTTTGAGCTAATCTTGATTAGCTACAAAATGTCTATTGTGACAATAGTTTTGTCTACACCTTATTTATATAGCCAGTCTGAAAACATGTACCTTAAAAAAATGTTAGCTAACTAATGGTTGCAATGTAACGCATGACAATAAACAAACACCATCTAGCTAGGCAGCTGGTTTACAATCGTTTATTGAGGTCTGGCTACATTTCTCCTCCTATTACTTTTTATTTTTTTCACTTTCAACTTGTAGGTGCTCTTCATGATGACAAAAAAACCCTTTGAGCCTGCACGTGTCACATCTAGCTCCCAATCTCTCCTCGCAGTTACATTCTCCCTTCTCTCTCGGGCCACAAGGGGGCCCCCTATAACTGTCTAATTGAGCCATAACAGCTGCATGAAGGTGCGTTCCAATTGACCATTAGGTACTCCGAAGTGGACTTCACACGGTATTCAGCCATCTTAAGTGAGAATTGAATCTGAAGGGAACATTTATGTTTAGATGCATGGGCACTTCAAAATGCATAGGGGATAAATGAAGATCGATACATAATTTCACAGGAAGTGAAGAGGGAAAATTACCCTGCAGTCATTGCGGACCAGCAGAATACTTATATAGTGAGGCTAAAATACACGCTAAAATCAAATAAACAAGGAGTTTGAGATTAATATACCTCAGGTGTGCCTTCTATGGATTGTTCTATATATATATATATATATATATATATATATATATATATATATATATATATATATATATATATATATATATTACAGAATGTATTATTTACAAATTATTATTTCCTTTAATAACAATCTTTAATAGCAGGTTTCAGCAGAGGTGTGTGTTGGAGATGAAGTATTTTGTGTGCTGTTACCACAAGAGGGCAGCAACTAATTATTTGTCACATGTTCAAGACCAAGGTGTGAATGAGCTGGGAGATGGGTGTGCTATTCAAGAGTAAATTACTTAAAATAATTAACAATAATAATAATAAACAATTACTGTACTCCAGATTCAGCTTTCAGATTAGATAATCAATGCCTCATGTAAAATGACTTTGAAGTTACCTTCAAAACCCTACAAACACTTTAAAAGTAGTGGGCAGACTGCAACCTATTTTCTGTTTACAACACAACAAAATAGCAATAATAAAAAAATAACTCTTATTAGTCTTTTTGACTGTTGCTGGCAAATAGTTTACACCATTTGGTACTGTGAATATTTTTATGCATGTAAAAATAAATAAATCCTAGTTGACACGCCAGTGAACACAATGCATATTTCATGCAATATTTTATATCATATTATATCTTATATCTCATTTTATGCAACCTATATGCAAAATAGAGTACTATAAATGACGAAATAATAACGACAGATCTTAATAAATCTCAAAACCAAGAGTCCTGCCATATTCAATAATGAGGTTTGAATAAGCAATATTTAATAAAGTATATCGGTTTTGGAGTAGAAATTCTCCACCAACATATGATCGATTGGAATTAATTGCTGCTTCCACATTCTCACTAAACGTATGCTTTAACTGGCTGAAAACTAATAATTCAACACCATCAGACAAAACAAGTATGTGTGCTGTCATGTCAAATATTTGTTAGAAATATTGGCAAATCTAGCATTCAGATGACTGAGTTGATAAAGCAACCATTTTGTATTTACTAACACAGGTATTAAATGCAGAAAAATAAAAACATAACTACCTAAATGTATCAAAACCGATAAAACCCAAATGGAGCCTGTGTAAACCAGGAAGTAAAATATGGAATGCTGACTTTGATATTCCCTTTTTTATTTTGTATTAATTACTACCCCTAAAACTGTCCTAAGCAATACATCATACTGTGTGAGTGATAGTTGTAATGTTATAAAATGAAAGTAAATGTATGCAAAGCATATTCAACTAAATTTCAATATGGAAATGTTGCTATTTTAAAAATAATAATAGGTTTATGATCGCTGAAACACTGCCCCCAGTGGCCAAAGCAATAAGTGTTGTTGGGTCATGTAGTAGTGTAACTTGCTACATCCTCAAAAGAGAGGCTTTCATCCATATAATTCCTATAATATTTGTCATATTATTCAATACAATTTCAAACTACAAGTAGTTAATCAAATAATCGTAAGATCTTTGACAAAATGCCACTGAGGGGAAATATGGTGTCCAGAGAGAAAACGGTGTCAAGACCCAATGACATGACATGCAACAGTTCAATCAACACCTCTTTCAAAACTCTTGGAGAGGTGAAATTGTAGTCTTCAACCAGAAAAAGCGCAAGTTTTTCAGTGAGATTTACATCTCCTCCCCTGCTTTCAGCCCTTTTCAGCTTCATTACAGCATCTTGAATGTTTGCCTTGAGTAGGTTTACAACCGTGCACTTCACTTTAAACTGTTTTCTGAGCAAAGTATCGCCTTGTACGTCTGGTTTTTGACTGGATGTCTCCACCATAAT
Source organism: Xyrauchen texanus (assembly GCF_025860055.1). Taxonomy (NCBI): domain Eukaryota; kingdom Metazoa; phylum Chordata; class Actinopteri; order Cypriniformes; family Catostomidae; genus Xyrauchen; species Xyrauchen texanus. The sequence goes on from NC_068276.1 coordinate 61,413,238, forward strand.
CAGCATGAATGCAAGATTGAACTTGTACGAATCTATTGCCTTGTCAGCTTTTTCCAGGTCAGCCAATGCTTGAGCAATATAACCAGCATCTTTTCTGGTAATAGTGGCCAATGCACGATTATAGAGAGGAATAATCTCTCCACAAGCATCATTGTCCACAGCTTTGGTGAACATCGCAATGCTCTCTGCAAGGTGTCCATTCTGACGGAGTTTGTTTCCAGACCTGATGTAATAATAGACCATGGAGGAAGGAGACCGTTTACACAAAAGTTGTTCCTTTGCACTCATCAAGGCGACGTTCAGCTGTTCCTCCAGATTCTCGATGGATTTTTCCTCACTGAAATGCATCAGGAGCCACAGACCCCAGCACTCATGAAGCGAGGGCACAATAAATTCTCTCTGATCAGCAAATGCATAATTTTCATAGATTTTGTCCAAAAATGTAAGATAGTCAGAAAAAAGCACCTCTTTTTTTATAATATTTGGAATGTCTTTTTCAAGGAACCTTGAAAGTCGGCTCTTCACAATGATATTCCTAGCTTTTTTGGCCATTTGGAGATTACTTTCCTCAAATCTGAGTGATTCAAAGGTTAAGTGACGTTTCAGGGCAGCGACAGTTGCCTCATAATATTGAGTGTTGGGATTTTGCTGGTAGACATTAACTGCTCTCTCAAAAACCCTCTCTGGGAAAACACATGACATCAAAGTAGTTGTCAGATGAGCCAGGCCACTGAGTAAGCTGGGGAGAGATGTGTTGAGGACCATCACCAGTTTGACAGACTCTGAGAAATGGTTAGAGCACATGATGAGCTGAGCAGATCCTGGACTCCCTTGGCGTGCAGTTCGCCCAAAGGCTTGTTGTTCTACACGGACATTCAGAGGTAAGAAGGTCTGCACCACAAACAGACCTCCAGCCTTGTTTACATTTTCACCCACCTTTAGGTCTGTACCTCGACCTGCTAGATTAGTTGCAATGATGACATCACCCTCTTGGACTTGTCCATCTACTATTTTAGAGTTATCCATGTTGTTATTTACATAGAGTTTTAGTTTGTCTGATAAACCTGTTTCTGCAAGGGCCCTGTAAAGCAATTTTGCACGATTGATAGTTTCACAGATGACCAGTGCAGCTCTCGGACCCCGATAGTCTGTGGAAGTCACTTGATCCTGAACAACATCACAGACTGTTTTGATCCACTCCTCTTCTTCAGATATGACCTTGCCCTCCAACTCATAAAGCTTCCTTCATCTATATGAGGGGATTTTACAGGTCTGAATGCCATTGTAGAGCTTCTTCAGCATGTCCAGCTCTGTTTGGTCCCCCAAAGTACCAGTGATCCCATAGACATGGTTGTTGTATTTCTTGAATAAGCCCACATTAGACATGAAATTTGTTATTAGACTCATGTTTGACAGCTTGGTTTGGTGTTTCATCTCAAGGAACTGCTGAAGACCTTCGCCCCATCTCATGTTATTCTGCACAACACCAGTGCATCTGAAGTCAACAGGAACAACTCCATCTCCATGAAGAATGTATTCATGCCCCAGAGTCATTTTTATGGCTTCGAGAGCATTTTTAATCCAGGTTTGTAGCTTCCCATTGATGAGATCTAGAAGCCCTGGGATACAAGATTCATTTTGTTCCCTTTCAGATGCAGATGACATATTGTTTTTGAACTTCTTGACCAATGATTTAAGTAAAGCGTCCTCGTCTGAGTACAAGACACGGCACACTCCAGAATTCAGAAGCACAACAGATACTTTATGTCGGCTGTCTGCAATGGTTAATCCATTATTCAGTTCCTGCAGTGTTTCATCGTCATTCTGTGAGAAGAGTTTGTAGCTGTACTGGGGAAAAACTTCCTCAAACCTTCTAAAAAATATGACCATTTGTTCAACACTGACTCCGTGTAGTTTTTCCAAAAATATATCTTTATATTCTCTGATCTGTTGCATAGATCCTGTTGGTGTTATTCCGAAGTCCTCAGCCATCTGCAGTATACTGAGATTATCAATTCTGGTGTTTTCATCAAGGCTGTAACACAAGGTCTCATAAAAGGGCTGTAGATGTCCAAGTGTTTGTCCTGTGTCTAAATGTTTCAGCTGGCAACAACAAACCAAATGTTAGCCAGTATGCCATTCAAACATTCCATGAGAGGCATCTCCGTGTTCAAGTAGACCACTTCAAGACCTTTGTCCAACATCAAGGAGTCAACCTCGTCCACGATAACACAATGAAACTCTCTCTTGTTTCTCACATCCTTTCTATGAAAATGGTGTCTGAGCCAGTCTCCTGCAAAACTCTGTGTTGTACCATAGACCACCTGGCAATTATAGCACTTCTTCAGGTCTGTGTCTTTTAGTTTGTTGGTATTGACATCAACAGTGATGTTTAGCTCCTTGTAAAAGGCAGACTAATCCTCAGCATCTCTTTCAGCAAGTACAGGAGAACTGGAGATGATGTCAGGGGTTTTCCCCATCATGGCCTGATATGCAGCAAACATCAACCACAATGCATGACTTGCTTCTCCTGTTCTGACCTGAACCAGTTGACTTGATTTAGAAAGAACAAGAATGCACCAGCACACCATCTGAGTCTGTCGTGGTTTGATTTTCTGTCTTCTCCACTGCCACTGGAGTGGTGGTGGTGTAGTGGTCTAAGCACATAACTGGTAATCTGGTAATCAGAAGGATGCTGGTTCGAGCCCCACAACCACCATCATTGTGTCCTTGAGCAAGGCACTTAACTCCAGGTTGCTCCGGGGGGATTGTCCCTGTAATAAGGGCTCTGTAAGTCGCTTTGGATAAAAGCGTCTGCCAAATGCATAAAAATGTAAAAATGCTTTGCATAGAGTAAATAAAGTTTGCTTTAATCCATGTAAGTGTGTTGCTGTTAGGAATGAAACTTGGATCTCGTTGTAGTATAGCACACAACACTTCTACCGTCAAGAATTCCTCGGTCCCTTTCTGTGCATGCCCAGGTAAGTGCAGTCGGGAGTCTGCGTATCTGGAGACTTCATGAAGGGACAAGGAAGAACGACAACACACGGTTGTTTCTATTCAATCTTCTCAAAGTTTATTACGGCAAGCATAATATTTAAACCTTTCATATTACAAAGAACAACCAACAGCCAATAGTATAGTGATAGCAAGACTTGCAAGACAGCCAAGGAGAATAAATGTTGACCGGAATAGCATGGGAACGGTAATCATATGAGGTCAAGCAGTCCTAGATATTTGTTATGTCCGACTGAGATATTTAGCTAAGTAAAAGAGTATGTGCTGGTTGGAGTGCGAAACATTATGAAAGAGGATAAGACAAGAGAAACTAACAACATCTATGAAGGTCATGGACTCTTCGTGCTTGTGGTGTGATTCTGTGATTCGCACACATACATTCATAGTTAGATGTCAAACTAAAGACAGCATGTACAATTTATACCCAGATAGTAATGAGTCAGCGGGCCGCTGGCGGTGCTCCGGAGGCAGTAGAAGCGGCAGAATGGCGATATCGCAAACACGTTTGACGGCGCACCGCCGGCGGCAGCCACTTTTTAAAAGCGGCAGCCGCCTTCCTACCGCCTTCGTTCCGCGGCCAGCCCGCAGGCCATCCGCCGTATATCGAAGGCGGACCTTCCGCGGGGCATCGGAGGCAAACGCTATTTTCGAGCGATCTGTCGCCGCTTATTGTGTATATATATATATATATATATATATATTTTTTTTTATATTTATAGCATGCAGTTTATCAAGAATAATGATTGATCAAACCAGACAAATTTCCATTTGGCGTTTTAATTCCACATTTCAAAGTACAGTAACTGTCAATGAAACAAGATATCAGATCACTGAAATATAAATAACAGAAAAATACAAACATTATATATATATATATATATATATATATATATATATATATATATACACACACACACATACACACACACACACACACACACACACTAAAGAACATGCAGGTTTCCAATTCAATTTTGGTAAATTTTTAAAAACAAAAAACACTATTGTAACACTTACAATAACTGTTTATAATATAAAGAGGTCAGCTCTGGGATGAAAAGAATTACCAGTAAACATAAGCAATGAGGATATTTGGTACCAAATAAAGTGCAGGATACCAAATAAATTGAGGTATAACATCATATTTACAAGTCATTTCTAACAATAGGTTAAGTGGTAATAATTTAGAGTAAAGCTCTGGAGTAGAATATACCATTATAACTGCAATGCTGACCTGTGGCACAAGGATTTACAAGCTATATTTAACAATAGAATAACAGTTAAGCACTGTGACGGAATGAAATTAGAATTTTTGGTACTAGTTAATGTGCAATAACAAGTATCAGAGGTATGAAATAGGATTTACAAACTATAATAGAATTGTTAAGCACTGACGGAATGAAATAAGCCAATACTAAAGTCACGGTAAGTACAATATTTGATACCAGATAATGTGCTGATATCAAGTATTAGATGTATAATCTAGGATTTACAAGCTATATTTAAAAATAGAATAGTTAAGCACTGTAACAATGAAATAAGCAGCAAATTGTATATGAAATAATTGAGATCTTTGGTATCAAGGAATGTGCAGGATAACAGGTATAATATACATTTTTACATTCAACTTACACATGACAACAAGTGGGAATAAATATAATTAACAGCAGAAAATCTGGCTGTAGAGAACAGCCAATCAGAATGTCTGGAGAGGTTGGGGTCTGCGTGGCGTAGTGGGCTAAGAATCACCTGATTCTGGTTCAACCTCCAGAATGAGGCAGTGCAAATTGGCATATCTTCAGTGATTCCTTGTGCGCCTGCATATATAAAAAGCAGGCTTTTTTAGGGGTCTTGATGTTACTGACTGCAGGATAAAGAAAGGGTTCCAGTTGTCAGTTATGCTGGGGTGTCAGTAGTCAGCCTAGGTTTAAGGGGTCGGCTGTGGGTCCCTCTAAGCTGTGCGGCGCCTTTTTCCACCTTCACGTTCAGATGCTCCTTTCAGGTAACGCATAACATTAACCTGGATCGCCTCATCAGTGGTGTCACGATCGGCCACCGGAGATCGAGCTCACCTGTGTTCTAATCACCTCCTTACCCACATACCGGGGTTTGATTAAGGTACAGCTGTTCCCCATTTCACTCCCTCTACATAAGCCATGCACTGTGACAGTCACATTGCGAAGTCTTGTTTGTTCCAGCTACACTACTGAGTGTTCTACCCACGAAACTATATTGATTATCTACCTACCGACCTTGCTTACCCCTCTGACTACGATTGACTGCTACCTATCTACCTGAACCTCTTGCCTGCCTTTTCGTATTGCCACTTGCTGCCAGCCCTGACATTTTGCCTGCCTCACTACGCACTCGGCCTGCCTACGATTGCCCAGCTTCCCCACTGCTTGACCATTGCCTGTCTTTCTGTGAGTTCAATAAAGTACTGCTGATGGATCCCAACTTACCTGAGTCTGTGTTACAGAAGACTTCGCCAAACATCGATCCAGCGGTAATATCACGCATGGCCGAAGAACTCACCGCCCAAGCGAGTCAGCTGTCAGTACAACACCAACAACTCGGGCACCTCACGTCTGCCATGGAAGAGATGATGCGGTCAGTACGAGCGCTACACCAGCCTGCACCAGCACCTGCGGCGCCTCCAGCCAGTCAAGCGGCCGCCGCCATCCATCAATACCAGCCGATCGCCAGCCCGTGACTCGCACACCCCGAGAAATTTGACGGTACGCCCTCGAAGTGCAAAGGCTTCTACATGCAGTGCTCGGTCTTCCTCTCTCAACAACCGGCACTCTATCCCACCGACGAGAGCAAGATCCTCTTCGTGTGTTCGGTGCCCACGGGCAGAGCTCTTGATTGGGCTAACGCGATCTGGACCAACCAGGGTTTCGCTCAGACGACCTTCGAAGCCTTCATGAGTAACCTGAACACCGTCTTTGACCACCCCGAGAGCAGTAAGAGCCCAGGCGAACAGCTGATAGCCCTGCGTCAGGGTAATCGCACGGCAGCAGATTACGCACTCTCCTTCCGCACCCTCGCCACACAGACCGGCTGGCCAGAAAGCCCCCTCAAGCTCCACTTCCGACAGGGTCTGAACGCCGAACTGCAGTCCGAACTGGCGTGCCGCGACGAAGGAATCTCCCTCGATCAATTCGTCACTCTTGCGATTCGTCTCGACAACCTCATTCGCTCCAGACGCCCAAATCGGTGGTCAGTACCAGCTCCCCAGACTCGCCAGTATCAAGAGGAACCTGAACCCATGCAGGTTGGACGGACACATCTCACCCAGGTGGAAAGAGAACGCCGCATTTCACGTCACCTCTGCCTCTACTGCGGTCAACTGTCCAACGCGCCCATCGCAATCCGGGGTGAGTCAGCCATTTCCCTCTACCCTCACTGTCTCCTGTCTTGAAGTGCCCATCACGCTCACTCACGCCTCCATGAACTTCACCACCCGCGCTATGGTTGATTCAGGCGCGGCAGGCAATTTTATTGATGAGTCACTGTGCAGGCGTTTCAACATTCCCTTGATCTCTTGTGCTTCTCCCTTGGCAGTGGCGGCGCTAGACGGACGCCCCCTGGGGACCGGTCGCGTGTACTACACCACCACCGACGTGATCCTGCAGGTGGGGGCATTACACACTGAGACCACACGTTTCTTTGTTATCACCTCACCCCATCATCCAGTTATCCTCGGCCATCCCTGGCTACAAGAACATAACCCACGCATCTCCTGGCGGGAACACCAAATCACACAATGGGGCGCTGACTGCCCAGCGAGGTGCCTGAAAGCCATCACACCTACCACGGTAGGATCAGCCCGAATCTCACCTACACCTCCCAGTTCATCTCACTGCTCTTCTCTGATACCCTCTGAATACGCTGATCTAAGCGTAGCTTTCAGCAAGTCCAAGGCAGCACAACTTCCGCCACACCGCACGCACGACTTTCCAGGCATACATTAACGACATCTTCCGGGACATGCTCAACCGGTGCGTCATAGTCTACATCGATGACATCCTCATTTATTCCAACTCCCTAGAGGAACACGTTACACAGGTCAGAGCAGTGCTAAGGCGCCTAGCGGAACACCAACTGTATGCTAAGGCCGAGAAGTGCGAGTTCCACCTGACCACTGTCGCCTTCCTCGGTTACGTCATCAGCCCGGAGGGGGTAACTATGGACGAAAGCAAGGTGCGAGCCGTCCTAAACTGGCCACAACCCAACTCCGTGAAAGAGCTCCAAAGATTACTGGGATTCTCGAACTTCTACCGACGGTTCATCAGGAACTTCAGTACCGTCGCCTCGCCTCTCAACGCCATGGTAAAGGGGGGGCAAACCAAACTGCACTGGTCCTCAGACGCACTCCGGGCATTCCACCAGCTCAAGGAACGATTCACCTCCGCTCCAATCCTGCATCATCCTAATCCAGACCTACCCTTCATTGTGGAAGTGGATGCATCCGGCTCTGGTATCGGTGACATTCTTTCCCAGTGCCAGGGTGATCCCCTCAAACTATTTCCCTGCGCGTTCTATTCCCGAAAGCTCTCGCCGGCGGAGCAGAATTATGATGTGGGCAACCGCGAGCTTCTGGCTGTGAAAGCTGCACTGGAGGAGTGGCGGCATTGGTTGGAAGGAGCCCGACATCCATTCCAAGTTTTCACCGACCACCGCAACTTGGAGTACTTGCGCTCCGCCAAGAGGCTCAACCCCCGACAGGCATGCTGGGCGCTGTTTTTCACTCGCTTTCACTTCACCATATCTTATCTCCCGGGAACCAAAAACACCAAGGCAAATTCACTTTCCCGTCAACACGATGCCTTTCCTTCGAGCTCCACCGCCAAACCTATCATACCCCCTACATTGATCCTAGCTCCCATACAATGGGACATCATGGCAGAAATCGCCCAAGCCCAAACGGCCGATCCTCCTCCACCCGACTGTCCGCCCAATCTGATTTTCGTTCCACCTGGCCTCCGAGAGAGGGTACTTCACTAGGTCCACGACGCCACAAACTCCGGGCATCCTGGCATCTTCACCACCATCCGCCTCCTGCAGAATCGTTTATGGTGGGGAACCCTGCAAGAGGAAGCCACCAACTTCGTGAACGGCTGCCCCACCTGCAACGCAACCAAGACCCCGAGGCAGCCTCCAGCGGGGCTTCTTCAACCCCTTCCAATACCTCAGCACCCCTGGTCTCATATTGCCGTCGACTTCATCACTGACCTGCCGGTCTCCCGAGGTCACACCACCATACTGACCGTTGTGGATCGCTTCTCCAAGGCATGTCGCCTAATTCCCTTGTCCAAACTCCCCACAGCCCTCGAAACCGCTGAGCATCTCCTCCACAGTGTGTTCCGCTACTACGGCCTGCCCGAAGACATCGTATCGGACCGTGGTCCCCAGTTTACCTCCAGGGTGTGGTGAGCCTTCTTCCGCTTGCTGGACATCAACGTCAGCCTCACCTCAGGGTATCACCCTCAGTCCAACGGCCAGACGGAGCGGTTAAACCAGGAGATTGCCAAGTTCCTCCGCACCTACTGCCACCACAATCAATCTGATTGGAGCCGCTTCCTTCCGTGGGCCGAGTACGCCCAGAACTCCATCCTGAAACCCTCAACTAACCTAACCCCCTTTCAATGCATTCTAGGGTACCAACCTCCTCTGTTTCCCTGGTCCGGCGAGCCCTCAGAGGTCCCCGCGGTCAACGACTGGCTCAACGCAGTGAGGCGGTATGGGACCAAGCGCACGTCCACCTCCAGCGGGCCGTGAACCGAACCAAGAGGCAGGTGGATCGCCGCCGCCGCCCAGGCCCTGCCTACTCGCCAGGTCAGTGGGTCTGGCTCTCCACCAGGGACCTATGTCTGCATCTCCCCTGCAAGAAACTCAACCCCAGGTATGTGGGTCCCTTCAAAATTCTCAAACAAATCAACGCTGTGTCCTACCGCCTTCAACTCCCCACTAATTACCGCATATCTCCTACCTTCCATGTCTCGCTACTCAAACCCGCCGGTGGCCCGAGGTCGGATGAGAGGGAAGCGAATCCCGGCCCCCCTCCCATCACCGTGGGCGGTGAAGAAGCTTTCCTAGTGCGAACGCTGCTAGACTCCAGACGTCTACGGGGTCGTATTCAGTACCTGGTGGATTGGGAGGGGTACGGTCCTGAGGAGAGGTCCTGGGTCGGAGCAGAGGACATACTCAACCCCAACCTCATCTCTGAATTCCACCGGACCTATCCTGAGAGGCCGGCACCCCGACCTCGAGGCCGACCCCGACGTCAATCAGGTTCTCGCTTCAGGAGCCGCTCACAGGATGGGGGCTCTGTCACGATCGGCCACCGGAGATCGAGCTCACCTGTGTTCTAATCACCTCCTTACCCACATACCGGGGCTTGATTAAGGTACAGCTGTTCCCCATTTCACTCCCTCTACATAAGCCATGTACTGTGACAGTCACATTGCGAAGTCTTGTTTGTTCCGGCTACACTACTGAGCGTTCTACCCATGAAACTATATTGATTATCTACCTACCGACCTTGCTTACCCCTCTGACTACGATTGACTGCTACCTATCTACCTGAACCTCTTGCCTGCCTTTTCGTATTGCCACTTGCTGCCAGCCCTGACGTTTTGTCTGCCTCACTACGCACTCAGCCTGCCTACGATTGCCCAGCTTCCCCACTGCTTGACCATTGCCTGTCTTTCTGTGAGTTCAATAAATTACTGCTGATGGATCCCAACTTACCTGAGTCTGTGTTACAAGTGGCATCCTGGGTTGCCGGGTTCTTCCAGATGGCTCCTGTAGAAAATAAAGATCTGTCATTCGATTTGAATGGCATAAGGTCATACACATCTACTTAAATCTAAAAAAAATATCCAACTTACTTTGAACAATGGTCTTCAGGAACATGTCTCTAAAACATGCTTTATCCCTACACCAGTCCAGGTTGTATTGATGGAAAGGTGATTAGAGAAGATACTCTTTCTTGTCTTTAGGTCCCTCCCACATTTGATTGCCAAAAACCGAAGCTGAAAATACAAAAAAAAAAAACGTGTTACAAATTACATTTCTCTGAAGCTTCTCATAAATTTAAAATGTAAAAGGCTGTGGATTCAGACTTTAGAATATGCAGTGTACAATCTTAATTGTACTTTTTAGATTACCCTATGGCGTTATAAACAAAATCAGCACACTTACAAATCGTTGCTGGAGCTCTTTATCCTGCCTCAAACAGTTGTCAAGCAACGCCAAATCTTCCTGGGTGTCTGGGGGGAGTAACAGATCCCCTGTCAGGGATAACTCTCCAACAGACACATTGGCACTGAAATGTTGCAGCATAGCGTCCATTTTGTTGTCCATGCTACGCACAACATTGCCAAACTCTCCAAGACGTCGCAGCATTAGGGTCTGATCTGCACCTACAGGGGTTCCCAGAATAAAAGAATAAAGTAGTCAGTCCTGGTCCTTCAACTACTAAACTATGACATTTATATCTAGGTCTACTACATGTACAGGTGGCCCCAGTGGGAATTAAACCAACAACCACAGGTGTTGTTTGCAAGTTGTACCTGATTGCCCAGTGCGAGCAAACGCCTTCAACATTGTCCCAACTTGCTTCACCTGCTCTATAAGTGAGCCGCTGTCACCTGGGAAGTAACAATATATTGATTAGCAATACACTAAATATAATAGTAATATAATATAACCACAATTATCATACCAGTAACTTTCCCTGTAATTTCTATCCACAGTATGTTATGCATGGCATACAAGTTCATAATGAAGAACCCTTATGATAACATCAATTTCATTTTTTTTCTTTGAAGCAGAATATTTGTTTGTAAAAGGGGAGGAAAAAGAAAATAATGAAATATTGGTATACAGATTTTGGTTGATATATCATACTGTACAGTGAAATTTGCTATTGTTATATCCCTACTCACCTGAAGGACGGATAGATCAGGCAAATCTCCAGTCAGGCCTTTGTAGAGAGTGTGCTCCTTTGAATAACATAAAACTTTCATGAGTGGGAAGTGGCATATCCACAGGTATTTTAATTCAAACATGCAACATATTGTAATAAATCTACAATATTCAGCCTTTACCTTACAACCGCGGTTGTTGCTCTACACTTTTATTATATTAAATACTTATTTATATAGCTTGCTCACTGTATAATCATGATAGCCTAATACTTAAAACTACGGACGCTCAAAGAGGCCATGCGTTATTATTTTTTTCTGTCTCGTTTTCTCGTGGTCTCGACATAACTAAGGTTGTTTTCTCGTGATCATGACTTAATTTTCTCGTGATCTCGACATAACTAAGGTTGTTTTCTCGTGATCATGACTTAATTTTCTCGTGATCTCGACATAACAAAAAGTTGTTTTCTCGTGATCTCGACATAACAAAAAGTTGTTTTTGCCTTTCATTTTCTATACAGCTTTTAATTGAACTACAGGATTTACAATTAAAAGTTTATTACAAGGTATGAAGGACAATGAGAGATCCTTGGCAGAAAAGTACAATTTATTATATGTAAATGTAAAGTTATGTTAATTCATTACACTTTGGTTATAAAATATTCACCTGCCCTATCCAAGAGTATTCTAACCAGTCACCTTTCACATAGGCTAAATCAAACATATTAATAAACAGCAGGCAGCACGTCACAAACACTTAATTAACGCTTTTCATCAATATAGTAAGACTCGCTTTCTTCTGCGCTCAACAGGAGTCAAGAAGCACATCTTTCTGTGCTTTCCGCAAAGTACCGTTAATACTGTGTTAATACACAATGCGCGCACTCGGATCTAAATCACGGCTGGCTTGACCGCAGTCATGCAGACGTCCCGGTCCCTCAAGTTGGCTGGCAATGAAATTGACCAAACGTTCAGGGTCACTGTATTTTCTACGAAAAAGTTGTAGACGTGATAGTCTTCTTCTAATGTGTCTGACACTAATCTGGAAGTTGTCAATGACAGAGAGACGTCGAGATCTCGAAAATTAAGTCATGATCACGAGAAAACAACCTTAGTTATGTCGAGATCACGAGAAAACGAGACAGAAAAATAATAATAACGCATGGCCTCTTTGAGCTTCCGTATATAACACAAGATTGCATCTTAAACGAATGACTGAGTTGAAAACTTGAATAAGAACGCATTTTACCTGGAGGGGACCAGCTAGGGAAACTTACCTGCCTACAATAACTGTTTTCATTTGATTTGAGTTACATTAAACATGAATAACCTTAGCCGAGTCCCCAGGAACATCGGGCTATTAAAGTAACAAGCCTATAACTGCGGTCTTATCAATTCTAGCTTCACCATACACTCAAACTGTGAGGTTTCTCTGCTTTCCTCGTGGACCTGTAGCACAATGCCCTGACAGTTACTTCACCTGTGCCCTGATCTTTATTAGAAACTGAGAGGAGAGCAAGTTAATACAATTGATATTACAATTATCACAAAAATTAACAAACAGTCTGCTTTAAAACTAAGAAAAAACAAGCTTCTATACTAACGTTACATTAAAAATGAACACGTGGAGAACTAGCTTAGCCGCTATCTGCCGGCACACCACATTAGATTAAAGTACTTACCCTTGTAGTTGTGCAGATAACTCGATATGTAGAGTTTAAAGCCCTTGTCCCTCTTGCTTGTCGGAGCAGGGGACCAGGCATCAACAATGCGATGAATATCGCTGATGCTTATTTTCGGAAGAGCCTGGAGCCATCGTGTAAAAACAGACATTTTGTGCGACGCGCAAGTAAACCGGAAACAGATATGCCGACTTCTGGCGACAGCGGATGTTCGTCACTACGCTTGTGCACATAGGCTATTCAGTACTCCACAGTTCACAGTCTTTGTAATGTGTTTTAGCAATACATTTAACATTTATAATGTGTTTAGATTTTTTTTTATTGACTTTACAGGGACTTTAACACTTTCTTAAACATTTGTACAGGTCATAATTGCAAATGAATCCCTTACCTGCAAAAGGTAAAATAACCAAAACAAAATCGAGTTTGGAAAAAATGTAAAGACATAAACGAAATTTCTGCGCAACTGTGAAACCAGAGGATAATTTCGCTTTTTCATTGAGTTTATCCTTCACGTCAAAACAGGGATTTTCATGTTTATGATAGATATCACCATGGTTGCAAATTAATAAAAAAATATAAAGTATACCCAAGATTTTGGCCATGTTGCAGATGTCTTTCACTGTTCACTGATAGTCAGGCATTCGTGAAAAGTCTAACTTCATCAATTTATTCTGCTAAATTGTTCATACCATGAATTAAATATCTATTTTAAAACCTAATCAGAATCATAAAGATATTTATTGCCAAGTAAGTTTTACAAAATGAATTATTTTTGGTTTATTGGTGCATGTCTCAAATGTGCATCAATCAAAGAAATGTAAACAATTTTCACCTAAGTGCATAAAATAATTCAATATGTTTTACATATATTACTGTATAATCGCTTCAGAGTTTCAAAGTAATTTAAATGTAATTTCCTAAACCTTACCTTATCATGTAATCAAGAGTCAAGACTATGTTATAAACCCTAATGGCTTTGGAGCAAAAAATAATAATAGCCAACATGGCTGGTCGATTCTGAGAGTCTAAGCTGTCTTTGTATTTCAAAGCGGCAAGAAATGGGAGTGACGAATTCGGCGGCAAACGTTTCATCCCCGCCAGTGGCACGCACCTATAGCCGACAGCTTAGGGTCGGCTGCAAAAAGAAGCCGTGCGGACATTTTTTGCTATCTGGGTATTTCTCATAATGCTCCCTTTGATCATAAAATTATCACAATCAGATTGAACAATGTACCATGCTAAAATCACATAAAATTTTTCCCTCGTATCTTCTTGGCTCATTCTTACGGGTCAATAAGCAACGTGAGGTGGTCTTACCACTAAGCTAATAGAGCAGGAAATCATTTGTTTGATTAAAGCCATAAAACAAGGCCGTAGAAAGGCGATGATGAAAAATAAAAGCAAGACGCAGAATATGACCATTAAGTAATGTTCAATTTTATAAATGAACATCCAAAAACCTGAAAAGAATGTCGATGGCCAATTTCACTGGTTTACTATGTGACAATAAAGGACTACTACTACTACTACTACTACTACTACTAATACCACCTGTTCCATCCTCTTCTGGGATGTACATACAACATGCTTCACCTACCATTACACAAACTGCTCCTTGCGCTGCAGTGAGCTGGTCTAAGACCATCCTGTTCTGGAGGGCCATTAAACGCAGCTCCCTGAACTCTTTCTTTATTCCCTCTAACACTTGCTCTGTAACATTCATAAACGTAACCAAGTCAAACCTATTCATTTCGATCTGATTCATAACATTCACTATGGGGGCAAATGGGGGCAAAAAATGATTGGAAAAACTTGTCCACTCTGCCTCATATTCGTTGATCTTCCGGAGTGTAGTTTGGCTGGGTCAGAGTTGATGAAGATGACCTCTTCACTCAAATCAAATCAAATCAAATCACTTTATTGTCACACTACCATGTACACAAGTGCAACAGTAGGTGAAATTCTTGTGTGCAGTTCCGAGCAACATAGCAGTCATGACAGTGATGAGACATATACCAATTACAATAAACAACATATTTACACAACACAATTTACATATCAAATGTACACATACTTACACAACACGATAATTATATACAATACACACAATATAGAATATACAATATACAATAAGTAAGAGTATATGAAAATATATATATAAGTATTTGTATTGAGGAGAATATGTTGACAGTCCAGTGTGAGATTAAAGCTGAATAAAGTGAAGTGCTAATTACTGATCCTGATAGATCAAGTGTTCAACAGTCTGATTGCTTGGGGGAAAAAGCTATCATGTAGTCGGCTGGTGCGGGTCCTGATGCTGCGATACTGCCTGCCTGATGGTAGCAGTGAGAACAGACCATGACTCGGGTGGCTGGAGTCTCTGATGATCCTCCGAGCTTTTTTCACACAGTTATAGATGTCCTGGAGGGAGGGAAGCTCACCTCCGATGATGTTCCTGGCAGTTCGCACCACCCTTTGCAGGGCTTTGCAGTTGTGCGCGGTGCTATTGCCGTAGCAGGCGGTGATGCAGCCAGTCAGGATGCTCTCTACAGTGCTGGTGTAGAACCGTGTGAGGATGTGGTGGTTCATTCCAAACTTCCTCAGCCATCTCAGGAAGAAGAGGCGCTGGTGAGCCTTCTTCACAACGGCCTCAGTGTGGACGGACCATGTGAGTTCCTCAGTAATGTGGACACCGAGGAACTTGAAGCTGCTGACTCTCTCCACCGGTGCTCCATTAATGGTGATGGGGCTGTGTTCTCCGTCTTTCCTCCTGAAATCCACTACAAGCTCCTTGGTTTTACTGACGTTGAGGGAGAGGTTGTGCTCCTGACACCAGCGTGTCAGAGTGTGCACCTCCTCTCTGTAGGCTCTTTCATCATTGTCAGTGATCAGACCTACCACCGTCGTATCGTCAGCAAACTTAATGATGGTATTGGAGCTATGTGTTTCCACACAGTCATGTGTGTACAGGGAATACAGGAGTGGGCTGAGAACACAGCCCTGCGGGGCTCCAGTGTTGAGGGTCAGTGATGAGTAGATGTTGCTGCCCATTCTAACCACCTGACGTCTGCCTGACAGAAATCCAGGATCCAGCTACACAGCGAGCTGTTTAAGCCCAGAGCCCGGAGTTTCTCATCAAGCTTGGAGGGCACTATGGTGTTGAATGCTGAGCTGTAGTCTACAAACAGCATTCTCACATATGTGTTCCTTTTTTCCAGATGGGAGAGAGCATCGACTGTGTCCTTTGGAGCTGTTTGGCCTCACCCTGATTATCATCACTGATCCAGAGCTGTTGACTAGAGCACATAGTCCGGTCCAGTCATTTGGTAATGAGGCATGTAGTTTATGCCCACCGAGCCATTGTACCCCTCTCATGGACCTAGTTCCATTGACCGTGGGGGTTAAGGGGTGTGTATCACGGAGGCACACATCCGAGCAATGTCTCTGGGCTGCCCGTGAGGCCCGCATCCAGGTGTATGCTTGCTGCCGGTGTGGCTCAAAATCCGTTATGGTGTTTGCGCAGGTCTTTTTGGTGTATGATGATAGGCTATTATCAAAATTAAACTGTGAGAGTTTAATTTGATTCTGCACTAAGAAGACCCCCATGGAGTACCTGTCACGTTTCCTCAGGCACCACTGGCAGCAGATCGACCGGTTTCCCCAGGGTGTGTTCTGATAGGTGATCCTGCAGTGTTCATCGGGTATGTTACCTACTGGATCACTACTTCCTCTTTGTTCATGGTAAGTTAAGTTATAGGGTATGGATAATACGTCACCTTGGGCATTGCCCCATAACCGTTTCTTGGGCGAAATGTCTGTATTACCCACAGGGCTTGATCTGCTGGGGTGGTGTCTTTGTAATGCGTCGTCCACTTCAGGGGTTCAAGATAACTTAATTCCGTAACCTTTGTTCCCATGTGCTTGGAACTATGGGGAAAGTGGGAACAAACATAACATGGTTTGTTGGGGTGTGCCGAGCGGGCTGTGTGATAAGCTAATCGGTATGAGTGGGGTGTATCGGGGTGCTCGCGATCACTAAGGTGCTTTACGGCTGTGACGGCTCCGAGAGCGGTCAGTATCATCATGATTTCCTTCATCCTGTTGTGTAACTAGGGGTTGTTTCTCTCGGCCCGGATCACACTTTGCACAGGTAGGGTGGTGTCCAAATTAACGACACCAGACTGTTTTGGGCCTATTTCTATGCCTTCCACTCGCTTGGATTATCAATCGGTCCCACATATATCATGGTTCTTCAGGACCTTCAGGCTCCTGCGTTGTGCTTGCCACTGAAGCTGCGTGTTCAGCTCCTTCAGTGGCGTCGCACTCAACAGTCACCTTTCAGTCCCTCCTCTCCTGCTGGCTTAAAGCGGCTTGCGTGTATCCACTGTGGCTGTAGATCATTCAGGATTGCTGTTCGGGTCATGGAAATGACCATTGCCGGACCTTGGTATCGTGGTTCTCCAGTCTTTGTTGGTTTCAATCTGTGGATGAGGACCTGTGTGTGGGTTTTTCTGTGGGTATAGGGAGAGAGAGAGATATTATCATTAATGCCATTCAATGTTTTGATTAGAGAATCCACGTATTCCTCGATCACCACCCCCGTGTCACCTGTGGAGAGAAAGCCAGCGCGACCTTTGACCCACGGGGTCGGAAAAGGTCTACCCATTAGTATCTCAAAGGGAGAGAGTTCAGTTACACTTGTTGGTGTAATTCCATTTTGGGCAGGGCCAGACGACCCTGCTTGTCTCTAAACAAATTACTCTGATCAGGTTTCACTTCATTCAAGGCCCAATGTTGAATATCAGATTCGGATGGGTTTGCCTGTAAAAGTTTTACGTCAATATCTTTTACTAAAGTTTTCTGCATCATAGAAACGGTTTCTTCAGCCTGATTTAGATCTGGTCTTATCACGACTTCCTTTGAAGCCGACTTTGCTACTTAATCAGCCAATCTGTTTCCTCTCGCCTCCCCTGCCATGTGGCCTGCGACCTTTATGACAGCCAATTTTGTTGGGAGTTGTGCTGCTCTGAGTAATTCTGCAACTAGGTTTTGGTGTGGTATGGGTTTTCCTTATGCTGTCTTGAAATCCCTCTCTTCCCACATTTTTGCGAAATCGTGCACCACCCCATTTGCATATTGTGAGCCTGTGTATATTTTAATGGATATTCCTGTCACCAATTGGCATGCTCTAATTAATGCAAACAGATCAACTGTGCTGATTTGTATGGTAATGAATATGCCTCAATTACGGTACCTGGAAGTTGGGTTACTGAATAACCGCACCAATATACTGAATCGTTCGGTTTTGAACATGATCCACCTATATACCAAAAATCCCCCTCCTGCAGAGCGGACGTTGAAATGTCCAGTCTGCAAGAGGTTTGGTCTGCGATTTGTGACATGCAGTCATGTTCGTCGTTAAATGCCCCCTTGGTTAACATTTTGTGCAAACATAGTGTAGGGCCATGTGTTGTTGATGTGGAAGTGATGGTCAAATTAGCTGTTGCAAGGAGAGTAGCTTCGTATCCACTCCTTCGCTGTGCAGTCATGTGTTGTGTAGTGAGATTTTGCAAAATCACTCTTACCTGGTGAGGGGTGTGGACGGTAAGAGGGTGCGATAACACTATACGCTCAGCGTCCTGAACAATCAACGCTGTGGCAGCCACTGAACACAGGCACACAGGCAGGCCTCTAGCAACTGCATCGAGTGTTTTGGACAAATAGGCAATAGGCCTATATGGGCCCCCATGAGCCTGTGCGAGGATCGCTGCCGCGGTGTCCCTGCTTTCATGCACGTATAAATGGAAAGGAAAAGTCAATATTGTTTTCACCCTGTTAAGGGATGGTGAAACTGTGCCTGCAGTCAACACGTGACCTAAGTAGCTCTCTTTGGGTCTCACCCACTGCAGTTTGTCTTTCAGGGGATTTCTTGCGAAATCGTGCTCCACCCCATATTTTATTCATTTCACCAATTGGCATGCTCTAATTAATGCAAACAGCTCTGCCGCCTGTGCTGATTTGTACGGTAATGAATATGCCTCAATTACGGTACCTGGAAGTTGGGTTACTGAATAGCCGCACCAATAAACTGAATCTGTCACGTTCCTGTGTTGTCTGCCCTATGTTCTCCGTTTCACTCAGCACGTCAAATTCCATGTCACATTTTCCTTGTTGTCCGCCCCGTGTTTCACTGTCTATGTAAAATCTACAATTCCCACAATTCCTGGCCTCTCTCACTGCCTGCACTCATCATTGTTCTCACCTTTGTCTCGTTTAGTCTTTATTGTGTCCTTGTGTATTTAAACCCTGTTTGTTCCTCCATTCCCTTGTCGGTCGTTGTATGTGATGTTCCATGTTTCCAATGTTTTATGCCTGCTCTTGTTCCCTTGTTTGATCGTTCGTGGATGTTTCGTGTTCGTGTGTTTATTTCATTTTCCCATCGTGGACCTTTATTTTGTTCCAGTATTTTGTGTTCCTCTTATTATTAAATAAAACCACATTTGGATCCACACCTCTCGTCTGTCTTGTCCTGCTTCCACACCATTCGTGACAGAATCGTTCGGTTTTGAACATGATCCACCTATATACCAAAAATCCTACAACGGAGAATACCGCGGGCGAGTCTCGAAAACCCTGTGGGAGTCTGGTCCACGTGAACTGTGTTCCCTCGTATGTGAATGCGAACAGTGGCTGTGTCACAGGGGAAACAGGAACACTGGAAAAAAACAGAGCATAGGTCAATAACAGTATAGCAGTCATGATCACAAAATCATGCATTTTTAAAAAAGTTTGTGTTATCTGGAGATGTTATGGGTAATTTTGGTGTCATATGACACTGTACAGGAATGCATTAATTCCCACAGAGTTTAGAGTGTGTCCCGTAATAGAGCCCTCATAGCAATGCTCTGTTAATGAACTTTTAGATGTGCCTGTATCGATGATAAAGGTATGCGGTTTATATATGGTAATTCTTTGCATATAGCCAGCGTCTCTGACAATGCTATTGAAACTATATGATATCCGTCTGGGCTCTTGATAAAGGAAATGCAGCTGTTGTACCTTCGTTCCTATCTTTTTTTAATCTGAATCGAATACGTCCGCGGCTGCAGCGAATGAGTTACCCTTTAAATTGTGTTAAATCGGGATACAGTGCGCATGGTGTCTTTGGGAGGCTAGGGGTTAAAGCTTTGTTCACTAGAATATCATATTTAGGCAGCTTGTTTTGAAACAGAGACCGCTGCGTGCATTTGAATAGTCTCTTTTTGTTCAGGACCTATGTCCCAGAATTGTTTTATTTTCTTCCACACCTCGTATGACTCGAATATATTTATAATCCCACTGAGGGTCCTTTCACCCTTTTTAACCATAGATTTGGATTTACTCATGAATTGATCTAATTAAGTTTTTTCCTTTCTCCTTTCTATGGCTGATCGAACTTTTTTATTTTTTATCCAACAAAGGCACTTTATCAATTAATATCAATTCAGTTATTTCTGGAGGTAAGGTTTTGGACAGTATGAATCTATAATCCCGTCCTGTCAATTGACTGTAAGTCGTAAATTTCTTTAAAACATTCACGTACTGTGTGTAGAAGATACTTAACTGGGTCGGGTAAAATTATTTTTCCGCATATTGCTAGTGCCTCTGTCATAGTTAGTGGAACAATTATTACAGTTAACATTTTCATCAGTGGTATGCAGTATTAAACATAATTACAATAGGAATTTCATGATTGCAGTCACAATTCTATGGTCATGTACAGTACTATTATGCCTATGCTATAATAGTGTTAATTCAAAAGTAATCCAATTTCTGTAATTTGATGGCTGAGTCACAATTGATGGTATTTTTCCCCTCCAAAATTGTAATGGGTCAGTAGGTGTTTATTCCTTTCAGACCATCTATCCTTTTATCATGTTCTTCATTGCGTATTGGCATTGTGTTGAAAACCAGGGGCCCTCTGATCTGAAACCATGCAAATAGCGGTTTTTGATTCTATTTATCTAATGGAAATGTTATTATTTGAGTGCCAAGTTGCACTTGCATTTTATCAATTTGAACCATCGATGTGTGACTGTAACCATACACATATCCCATGTATGTATCAGAGCGTAAATATATATATATTGTAGTCTAAAAATGTCATAACTTTACTTAATCAGCCAATAATTTCAGAAGATTTTACGTTCAGCTGTTGCTCAACAATACAGATACAGCTTTCATTCCCAACATTCATTCAATACATGAAATACAATTTTTCTTTATTTAAACAACATTTATTCCATTCATCGTATCCATTTCAGGGGATTGTATTCACACTTGTCCCTTTATAGGGCACATACAACATACACTCTGTGTTCCTTCTATTTTTAAGGACGCACCACACACTCCCATATGCAATCATACTTCAGTCCCCATTCCCACGGATACTCTCATAAGTACATCAAAATGCCAACAAACACCAAATAACAGTCCCAACAAATAACAAACATATAACAGACAACATATAACAGACAACATATAATTCTCCAAACACACAGCCCCCACGCCCTGCAGAACTGGGCATGCAGCTGTTTTTTCCTCAGTAGTTCTGGAAGTTCAATATTTTTTAATTCTAATTTTAATTTGTTTCCCTAGGACTGCATCCGTCCTCTTCCCACCTTAGTGAGGATATGTTAAACTGCTAGAGCTCCCTTTCCAGGGCCGCACTGATGCAGAGAAACCCTTTCCTAATTATTTTTTATTAAATTCATTTTTCGATGTGCACTGGTCAAAATGGAGTGATCAGCTCCCTTTCTGCGTCCTAGCAGAGCAAAACCGTTCCATTTTTCCTTAGGGAGTCCACCACGTGCACACTATACGGTTCAGAGATACCACAACAAACAGGTCAACATAAGTTCATCAAAAAATTGACCCTACCTGTTTGTGAGGTATCCCGGACGAAGCCCCCAAACTGTTAGGAATGAAACTTGGATCTCGTTGTAGTTTAGCACACAACACTTCTACCATCAAGAATTCCTCGGTCCCTTTCTGTGCATGCCCAGGTAAGTGCAGTCGGGAGTCTGCGTATCTGGAGACTTCATGAAGGGAGAAGAAAGAACGACAGCACACGGTTGTTTCTATTCAATCTACTCAAAAGTTTATTACGGCAAGCATAATATTTAAACCTTTCATATTACAAAGAACAACCAACAGCCAATAGTATAGTGATAGCAAGACTTGCGAGACAGCCAAGGACAATAAATGTTGACCGGAATAGCATGGGAAAGGTAATCATATGAGGTCAAGCAGTCCTAGATATTTGTTATGTCCGACTGAGATATTTAGCTAAGGAAAAGAGTATGTGCTGGTTGGAGTGCAAAACATTCTGAAAGAGGATAAGACAAGAGAAACTAACAACATCTATGAAGGTCATGGACTCTTCGTTCGTGTGGTGTGATTCTGTGATTCGCACACATACATTCATAGTTAGATGTCTAAAGACTAAAGACAGCATGTACAATTTATATTTCTCACAAATGGGTGCTGCCATCTTGCGCTGATGACGTCATTTTGGAGACAGAGTCTGCGCATTAGTGATAGTGGGGTGGAGCCGCAGTATCTTTAGACAGAGTATAATTCAGCAACACACAGATCGGGCAAACAGCTGGACCTAATTTTTACACGTAACTGTACCAACTCAAATATACTTGTTGCTCCTTTACATGTCTCTGATCAATTCAACATAACTCTTTCATCTACAATAAAACAGACTCCAACTTTGGTTTCCTTTTGTTGTAACCTCCATTCTCGTTCACCCTCATGCTTTTCCACTGATGTCTCTCCCTATCTTCCCACGCAAAATTTATTTTCCAACCATGTAAACTTTGTGTATTGAAATTAACAAACTATTATATAGCACACAGAAACAGCCCAATCTCATAAGATCAATTAAATATTTAAGCAATAATTTTGACGATCTAAGTAATTTATTCATACAATAAAACAATTTAATAGTATTTCATTTTAAGAGTGAAGATTGTTGTTATTTTGTGTGTGTATTTAAAACCAAAGAAAAGAGAAAGTGATATTGATATGTTATCTGCATGCTTTGCATTCGCCATATTGTTGTTCTGGTTTAGCTGGTTTTTAATACATGACACGGGTGTGTGATCTTTGTTATTAACCAGTAAGATTTGAGCAAAGCATCTATTTCTCAATAATGACAGTTCCCCTTCTGTCGCTCTCTCCACGTTGTGTCGGAGAAGCAACACTAGGGGTCTCTCTTGAGCGCTGATATATGCCTCTCATCTATGAAAAAAGGCCAATGAGAAGTTGGCAGACGGTATTTGCATATCCCGCCCTGGACATACGGGTATTTAAGCGGGGCAAATATGGGAGTTCATTCAGAAAATTTATTCGGAGCCGATGGTCGTGCATGCAGTCACACACCAGTTCCTATTTAATCCTCTGACGCTCTGCATGCTGTTGGATTTGACGGTGCTTAACAGCGGCTTTCTCCTTCCTTGCACAGCTGTGCATTTTTGCCCCTGGGCGCTTTGACAGTGCAGACAACTCGAAAGAGTTATTCTTAAAGAGTATGGTGGTGGTGTAGTGGTCTAAGCACATAACTGGTAATCAGAAGGATGCTGGTTCAAGCCCCACAGCCACCACCATTGTGTCCTTGAGCAAGGCACTTAACTCCAGGAATTGTCCCTGTAATAAGTGCTCTGTAAGTCGCTTTGGGTAAAAGCGTCTGCCAAATGCATAAATGTAAATGTAAAAGAGTAATTTCGCTCTAAAAAGAGCAAAACACAGCGGCGTTGAACATCCTTTTCAGGACGCGTCTTTTTAAAGATGTTTTTTCCACCCCTGTGTAGTTTCTGTACGCGGTTGTTTTCTCCCCACCTCTGACGGTCATAAAAACTGCCTCGCTTAGGGTTGCAATCACATGCAGGCAACGTTTTTATGAATGGTCTATGTTTTCAGAACGAGAACATAGCCATGACAGCATTTTTCGCGGCTTTTTCTTTCAAGAAAGAAAGAAAGTGGTGCTCCGCCTCAACTAACAAAAGAGAGTGGGCCCAGCTCTCAGCCCCAGCGTCGAGCTCCCCGCAGAAGTTGGACGCCCCTCGTCTCACGGACCCCCTCGAGGACCCAGAAGGCTCCCAGGCGCTCCTGAGATGACCGACCCAGAGGCCGAGATGTTAGCTCCGGAGCTGGTAAGACCACTCCGTTCCCCGGTGGAGGGCCGGGAGGAGAATCTTTTTGTTAAATTCATTACATTCTCAATAATAGAGCTATTTCCTTTTGTCTCTGGGTCACTTGGCCTGCAAATGCCGTTCTCACGGCACTCTGCCGCCAGATCTCAACATTCCCGGCTCCCTGAATGCGGTACCTCCGCCCTCAGCCCCACTACTGTTCCCCGGCCGGCCGGTTCTGACGAGTCCAGAGGACGCCAACATCGGACCTCCTCCTCAGTCATGAACCCGCCCCCTGCCGGGTGCGCGGAGCAAGGTAAGTGCTTCGAGTTTGTTCTCAGCACCAAAGCGTCATGCACGACTGCCTCCCGATGCCATATTACCTGTTCCACCACGCTGCGAAGCCCTGCCGGGTACGTCCAAAATACTTGTCCCCTTGGTGCCCCTAGCATGGAGTTTAGAGGCCTGGCTTTCACTGCTCAACCCGTCACGCTGGCTGCACCGGACCATTTGAATTGGTTACGCAATTCAGTTTGCCAGGCCTCCGCCCCCCTTCGCGGGCGTCCGTTTTTCCACAGTATACGGCGAACATGCCAAATCCCTGCTCAAGGAAATCGCCTCTCTTTTACTCAAAGATGCAATAGAGCCTGTCCCTCCAACCAAAATGAAGAAGGGTTTCTACAGCCCTTACTTCTTTGTACCCAAGAAAGGCGGCGGCTTACGACCGATCTTGGACCTGCGAGTTTTCAACCGGGCTCTGTCCAAACTCCCGTTCAAAATGCTCACCCAGAAACAGATTCTGTCTGGTGTCCGGCATCTAGATTGGTTTGCAGCGGTAGACCTGAAGGACGCGTACTTTCACGTCTCGATTCTGCCATGACACCGACCCTTTCTACGGTTCGCGTTCGATGGCCAGGCGTATCAGTACAAAGTCCTCCCCTTCGGCCTGTCTCTGTCCCCTCGCGTCTTCACGAAAGTCGCAGAGGCAGCCCTTGCCCCGCTCCGAGAAGCCGGCATACGCATACTCAATTACCTCGACGACTGGCTCATCCTGGCCCCCTCGCGAGAGTTACTATGCGCGCACAGAGACCAGGTGCTCAGGCACCTCAGCCGTTTGGGACTTCAGGTCAACTGGGAAAAGAGCAAGATCGCCCCGGTTCAGAGCATCTCTTTTCTCGGCATGGAGTTAGACTCAGTCTCAATATCAGCACGTCTCTCCAACGAGCGCACACAGTCGGTACTGAAATGCCTCGCTTCCTTCAAGCCTTTAAAACTTTTCCCAAGGCTCCTGGGGAGTGGAGGTTCCACCCCCAGTTGGTCCAGCTGATCTGGGAACGGTTTGGCAAGGCCCAGGTAGACCTGTTTGCCTCCCAAGAAACCTCCCACTGCCCTCTCTGGTATGCCCGAACAGAGACTCCCCTCGGGGCAGATGCATTGGCACACAGCTGGCCCACGGCTGCACAAGTACGCATTTCCCCCTGTGAGCCTTCTTGCACAGGTGCTGTGCAAGGTCAGGGAGGACGAGGAGCAAGTCACCTTGGTGGCCCCCTATTGGCCCACTCGGACTTGGTTCTCGGATCTCACGCTTCTCGCGACAGCCTCTCCCTGGCGAATTCCCCTGAAGAAGGACCTTCTTTCTCAGGGACGGGGCATGCTCTGGCAACTGCACCCAGACCTCTGGAACCTGCACATCTGGCCCTTGGACAGGATGCGGAAGGTCTAGCCGGTCTAGCCGGTCTACCATCGACCGTCGTAGACACAATCAACCAAGACAGAGCCCCTTCTACCAGGCATCTTTACGCCCTAAAGTGGCGCCTGTGCACAAATTGGTGTTCTTCCCGGGCTGAAGACCCACAGAGGTGCGCAGTTAGGTCAGTGCTTGTGTTCCTACAGGAGAGGCTGGAGGGGAGGCTGTCCCCCTCCACGCTCAAGGTGTATGTCGCCACCATCGCGGCTCACCACGACACAATAGACGGCAGGTCTCTGGGTAAGCACGACTTAATGATCAGGTTTCTAAAAGGCGCCCGGAGGCTAACTCCCTCTCGGCCAAGCATGTTCCCCCCCTGGGATCTCTCGGTGGTCCTCACGGGCCTCCGGAGACACCCCTTCGAGCCGCTAGATTCAGCTGGACTCAGGGTCTCTCTCTCAAAACGGCCCTGCTGATCGCACTTGCTTTCACTTGCCGTGAATGTCAGCTGGTAAACCCACCGGCCACCCCAAAAGCACCATTGCGCCCTCTACCATTGATCGAGGTCCCCTTCGAAAGAATTGGGATGGACCTCGTCGGCCATTAGAATGGTCAGCACGCGGGCATCACTTCGTGTTAGTCCTAGTGGATTACGCGACGCGATATCCGGAAGCAGTGCCCCTGAGCAACATCTCCGCACGTAGTGTTGCAGGGCACTCTTCAAGATAATCTCCCGGGTGGGGATTCCGAAAGAAATCCTCACCGATCAAGGCACGACTTTGATGTCACGAACACTCCGCGAACTTTACGAGCAAACCGTCTACCAACATCTCATTTGCCTTTTTTCATAGATCAGAGGCATACATAGGCGCTCAAGAGAGACCCCTAGTGTCGCTTCTCCGACACAACGTCTTGTTCCCTCCATCGGGGAACGGAGGTTACATACGTAACCTAGACGTTATGTTTCTTGTAAATATTTAGTTGTTTTTCCTGTTTTAAACTGTGAAAAATCAATTTCAAGTCTTTTAAAGATGTCCAACATAAAATAGTAGTTAGGCTTGGGTTTGTTTGTTGCTGGATATACACGTAGTACCTTAAAATCAGATAAGTTGATATGCAGTTATATCATCTGTGCCCACTTCTAATAAACACCTTGTGTACGTCAATGCTCTTTCATCAAATCCTGGCACGATGTTTCTTTTTTGGTTTATGCAGACTGGCAACATTTTTATCATTCACTTAATTGTTATTTGTTTAAAAGGTGTGCTGGCAAGTAAGAA
This sequence comes from Xyrauchen texanus, assembly GCF_025860055.1. Taxonomy (NCBI): domain Eukaryota; kingdom Metazoa; phylum Chordata; class Actinopteri; order Cypriniformes; family Catostomidae; genus Xyrauchen; species Xyrauchen texanus. The sequence continues at coordinate 61,440,022 of NC_068276.1, forward strand.
AGGATAATGAGCAGGTCAGTCTGTTTTGATAGAAGACAAATATGTCACAAGGGAGATTAACTTAATTAACTTAATTAGCTGCTTCTGGTGTGTTTAATTAGTGTTGGAGCTAAACTCTTCTGGACTGGGGCCCTCCAGGAACCAAATCTGACACCCCTGCTTTAAAGTATGGACAAGGTGGAGGCGGGAACCGGACGAAGCATCAAAATAATATTTGAATGTGAACTCACACACACACACTCACACACACACACTCACACACACACACACACACACACACACACACACACACACACACACACATGTTGTGTTTCCATGTTTTATGGGGACTTTCCATAGACATAATGGTTTTTATACTGTACAAACTTTATATTCTATCCCCTAAACCTAACCCTACCCCTAAACCTAACCCTCACAGAAAACCTTCTGCATTTTTACATTTTCAAAAAACATAATTTAGTATGATTTATAAGCTGTTTTCCTCATGGGGACCGACAAAATGTCCCCACAAGGTCAAAAATTTCGGGTTTTACTATCCTTATGGGGACATTTGGTCCCCACAAAGTGATAAATACACGCTCACACACACACACACACACACACACACACACACACACACACACACACACACACACACACACACACACACACACACACACACACACACAGCAGCTGTGTGTGGCTCTCTTTTTCTGTCGAACTACCGCACCCAGCTCAGCTTTATCCTTCTCCTCAGATGATTAGCCCGGCCCCGCCCTTCTCCTTGTCACATTCTGGTTTAGCTAGTTTTCCATACAGGACTCAGGTGTAACATTTTGGCACAGTATCTATTTATCGATAATGACAGATATGTTTCTTTATTATTTTCAGCCATACTGCTCTTGTAAAATATTTAGTTGTTTTTCATATTTCAAACCGTGAAACATAAATAAAGTCTTTTAAGAATGTCCTACATAAAAACACTAGTTATTCAGACTTGGGTTTGTTTTTTGCTGGATACACACGTACCTTAAACAATATCAGAGACACTGTTGAACAATGCAGTTATATCATCTGTGCCCGCTTCTAACAAAAACATTCCTCAATGCTACGTCAATGCTCTTTCATCCTGGCATGATGTTTCATTTTTGGTTTATACAGACTGACAACATTTTTATCACACATGTCATGGTATTGTTTATGTGTTTAAAAGGTGTGCCGGCAAGCACGAGAAGATCATGAGCAGGTTATTCTGTTTTTGATAGAAGATCAAAAGTTTCTTTCATTTCCACTTTCAGATTTTCAATCACTTAAAGGAATAGTTTTCACAAAAATAAAATCCTGTCATCATTTACATATTTACCAGATTTTTTTCCAAAAACATATGACCAAACTGACTTAAAGGTACAGTACGTAATTTCTGCAGCACTAGCCCAATGAATGGAATTGCAAAAATATGTTCATATATGTCCATGTTATTGTCTCTTAATAGATGGGTCACTCAAAATAAACTGTGGAATTGTTATAGCGCTACAGTTTTTTGAGAAAATTTACCTACAAATCACTTAAAGATATCTCTGATGGTGTCCCCCTAGGGAGTAGGTGCCCTACACAGACTACATAGTCTGCTTATAGGGAGTGGCAGTGCTGGTTTTATGTAACATGGAAAAAGAGTTTGAATTAGGAACAATATGAGCGTGAGTACATGATATATATTTTTAAATTTATTTATGAACCATCTATTATAACTTTAATAGAATAAATGTTAATGAATACACAGAAAGGACGAGCTCATTATTACAAACACTGCAGCTCAATATTAACCAGAACAATCAGAAATTTAAATACTTTACAGTCCAGAAAATGACACTTCTATACCCTAAATACCTCGCTTGCAGCTAACACGTGCCCTCTGTAGTGAAAAGTATATTCAATTGTGATTAAAGTCACATTGAAGTGCCCTTATAACCAATTTCTATTAATTTGGGGTGGGACATGTCAAAAGGCATGTCCCTGACTTTAGTTAATCTGTTTAAATGTTAAAAGTAAACACACAAACCAAAAAAACTTTAGCTGCCAAAAATGGTGCATTCTGGGAGATCGAGTTGTAAACATTTTTCAGCTGTAAAAAACTTTGTCCAGTAATTTGTTGCTAGCAAATATATAAATTCTTATGAAAGGATATATTGAAAATAGGTGCTTTGTACCAAATAGTCTGGAAAATAGACTCAAGTTGGCGAGTATAGAGATTGCTAATGTGACGTCATCGTGACGTATTACCAGTGGTGAACGCAAAGCATTTTGGGAATCCGCGGCACAAACAGAAGGCGCCAGACTTGATTGCATGGAGGGAAGAACGCAGTGTTCAAGATGCCGTCTACCTGCTGTGTTATAAACTGCAATAGTCGTTCTCACGATAGAAGTGGCATAAAGCTTAAGAACGGAAAATCCTTTTATCGTTTTCCAGCGTGGAAAAATAATAGTACAAGCCATGTTTCAGAGGTGACAAAAAGTGCGACACATGGATAGCAGCAGTAAGGAGGCCCAAGATTACCTTCGATAACACTCCACCACACATGATGGTGTGTTCAAAGCATTTTCACAAAGTTAAATGACAGAGAGTAATTGTAAATGTTATGTTGTGGGCAAATAACCAGCGTGTTTTGTTTGATTTAACCAGACCATTAGATTTGACGTTAGGCCAATGTTAACTGTTAACTAGCATGAAATGGCTAGAAAATGAGCTTAAGTTACCAATGTACTAAAGCGTAACGTTAATCAGTTTTAAATGTTGTACATCTAGGCTACATAGCAATTTATTTGGTGACTGTGTTTGCAGGCAAACCTGCCTATGAAATGTTGGAGTGTGATCCTGACTGGGCCTGGGATATGTGGTGCCTTGTGAGGGGAGGATAAGACTTTGCTGGATAAAATTGTGATTGTGTGCTGTGCTTTGACCAATATGTGTCCAAGTATTGTTGTGAAGCCGTCGTGTTAGAATTATACACCATGCTCACATCTAATATGTAAATATGTTTTTTGTTTTTTTCAAAAGATTTTGTAATGTCAGTTCTCACATGTAATGATTTTTAGCCATCTCTGTAAATAAAATACACAAAGACTGAATGAAATTCTGCCTCCTTTATCTGTATTAAGGAAGAATTGTGCAAAATCAGTTTGGATTGCAATACACAATTACATTAACTTAAATGGTAGTAACAACCAACTTAATTTCAGTTTCTTTACATATTTAACATGTAAATACATTTAGATGAAGACATTTATAAAGAGTCCATAGAAAAGATAACTGGAAATGTATGAGGTAGGTTGTGGGTGATAAGTCACAGACATGTACAAGCATCGCATTGCCATAACTCTTCTCTGGCTGGTGCGCTGCTGAATCCCACGCTAACCTAAATGGAACCACTGTATAGGACAGTTCTGATTATCGCAAGCAACCATGTCTGCAAACATTCAGGCTGTCTGCAAAAGCACCACAACACAGCCTTTTCAGGTTGACCTCCCCTGACCAGTCACTATGCTCGTAAGGATACAGTCCTTTGATTCCCTTTATTTTCTCATCATATCGATATGACTAATTTGCTATGTGGTCTGCTTTGCATTAGGATGTAGTTTTTGGCGGTATGGTCCGACAATGTTTTCTTTAGCCCGCTGCATTTTGTAGGATTATATTCTGTTTTTCACACTAATTTTTTTATTATTTTCATGCCACTAACCTGCTATGCGATGCCAGCCCATGTAAACGGGCCAAACATACCCATAATTCTTTGCGTTCCGATGACGTTGCCGCCCAGTTGGTCACATGTCTTAGCAATCTCTTTACAGTAAGCATTACAGTATGAATTTATTTGATTATTTACATTAGTGTTTACAAAACCAAAATGCATAAATGTAGAGAAATAATTTTAAAACGTGTTACTTGAAGAGCTTTATGTTGTATGTCTTCTAAATCAGTGTTTACAACAAAAAAAGTTCTACGGCACAGCACTATCCAACATAGGTGTAATGAAGACTCAGGTGAGTTGGGATCCATAAGCGGTTTTTATTCAACAGAGGAATACTCAGATCGTACAGGCAGGGTCAGGCAACAGGCAGACAGAGATATAGTAGGCAGGCAGAGTCGAGGTGAGAGCAGGCAGAAGATCGGGGCAGGCAGCAAACAGCGGTAATCAAAAGACAGGCAATAGAGATTGCTAAGACATGTGACTAACTGGGCGGCAACGTCATCAGAACGCAAAGAATTATGGGTATGTTTGGCCCGTTTACATGGGCTGGCATCGCATAGCAGGCTAGTGGCATGAAAATAATAAAAAAATTAGTGTGAAAAACAGAATATAATCCTACAAAATGCAGCGGGCTAAAGAAAACATTGTCGGACCATACCGCCAAAAACTACATCCTAATGCAAAGACGAGACCCACATAGCAAAATTAGTCATATTGATATGACGAGAAAATAAGGGAATCAAAGGACTGTATCCTTACGAGCATAGTGACTGGTCAGGGGAGGTCAACCTGAAAAGGCTGTGTTGTGGTGCTTTTGCAGACAGCCTGAATGTTTGCAGACATGGTTGCTTGCGATAATCAGAACTGTCCTATACAGTGGTTCCATTTAGGTTGCGTGGGATTCAGCAGCGCACCAGCCAGAGAAGAGTTATGGCAATGCGATGCTTGCACATGTCTGTGACTTATCACCCACAACCTACCTCATACATTTCCAGTTATCTTTTCTATGGACTCTTTATAAATGTCTTCATCTAAATGTATTTACATGTTAAATATGTAAAGAAACTGAAATTAAGTTGGTTGTTACTACCATTTAAGTTAATGTAATTGTGTATTGCAATCCAAACTGATTTTGCACAATTCTTCCTTAATACAGATAAAGGAGGCAGAATTTCATTCAGTCTTTGTGTATTTTATTTACAGAGATGGCTAAAAATCATTACATGTGAGAACTGACATTACAAAATCTTTTGAAAAAAAACAAAAAAACATATTTACATATTAGATGTGAGCATGGTGTATAATTCTAACACGACGGCTTCACAACAATACTTGGACACATATTGGTCAAAGCACAGCACACAATCACAATTTTATCCAGCAAAGTCTTATCCTCCCCCTCACAAGGCACCACATATCCCAGGCCCAGTCAGGATCACACTCCAACATTTCATAGGCAGGTTTGCCTGCAAACACAGTCACCAAATAAATTGCTATGTAGCCTAGATGTACAACATTTAAAACCGATTAACGTTACGCTTTAGTACATTGGTAACTTAAGCTAATTTTCTAGCCATTTCATGCTAGTTAACAGTTAACTTTGGCCTAACGTCAAATCTAATGGTCTGGTTAAATCAAACAAAACACGCTGGTTATTTGCCCACAACATAACATTTACAATTACTCTCTGTCATTTAACTTTGTGAAAATGCTTTGAACACACCATCATGTGTGGTGGAGTGTTATCGAAGGTAATCTTGGGCCTCCTTACTGCTGCTATCCATGTGTCGCACTTTTTGTCACCTCTGAAACATGGCTTGTACTATTATTTTTCCACGCTGGAAAACGATAAAAGGATTTTCCGTTCTTAAGCTTTATGCCACTTCTATCGTGAGAACGACTATTGCAGTTTATAAAACAGCAGGTAGACGGCATCTTGAACACTGCGTTCCATCCATGCAATCAAGTCTGGCGCCTTCTGTTTGTGCCGCGGATTCCCAAAATGCTTTGCGTTCACCACTGGTAATACATCACGATGACGTCACATTAGCAATCTCTATAGTATCAACAGGGCAGGTGGCAAACAAACGTGGTCGGAAAACAAAGCAAGGTTGGTACACGGTGTATATATAAGTATAAACAGGATAACGCTTGGTAATGTAGCCGGAGCAAACAAGACTTCGCAATGAAGGAGTAAACAGACATGATTTAAATAGGGAAGAGACAACAAGGAACAGCTGTATCATAATCAGACATAGGCATGCAGGCTTATGGGAAATGTAGTCTTTAAGGTCAATACTCCGGTGAATCCGATCTCCGGTGGCTGAAGGGGGAGGCGCCTTCACCGGTGTTCGTGACAATAGGATAACCATTGTCAGGGGCGTCGGACTGGGGGGGTAAAGGGTACCGAGTACCCAGGGCCCGAGGCAGGGGGGGCCCCTTAGAAGTCAGTTTTCTATACATACATATTTGGTACGGGGGCCCAGCAAGATGGTTTGTACCCAGGGCCCAAAATTTGGTGCTACGCCCCTGACCATTGTCAATATTTTTCGTTTTCAAGAGGTTGTAACAATAAATGTTTTCTGTCCAGCTTAGTTGCGTCTTTGTAATGTTTAAAATTCGGCTAGGCAAAAAAAACAAAACAGTCACATAAGTGCTTGCGTTAGACTTTCTCATCGTCTGTCATTTTGATGGACAGGGACATAAAAATTCTGTCATAATCCTTTATTACCCGTCATTTTAATTTTCATATTTTAATGATAATAAGACATTTAATAGCTTTTATTTTATTTAATTTTTATTTTCATTTATTAATCATGAACTTACAGGATGAGCATACAGCAGATTATACATGTATTTATTTATGAGGAGAACAGATGAACAACAGAGAAGCAGATGAATGTTTTTCCCCCGTAGTGACAGTGGAGGCCACTAAAACACGACATATGAGCAACACAATATTACAAAAAACAAATACGATTAAAATATGAACAAAACACGTAAAGAATGAACTGAACAGAACTCAATCAACAACTCAAATCTTCCTCCTGATCCGCATCGACTTAAACTCGTCTGTGCGTAATCAAATACATCAAGACAGACTGATGCTGAGGACATTGTCATTAGATTTTGCGTCTTTGTCTTGGACAGACGACTTCTCATGGCAGTTATAATTTGGTTCTGGAGACTGAATCCAGCGTCAAGTACCGCATCGCCCTCCACATGACAAGAGTTGCAGAAAGTGTCACAGAGGGGCGATTTTACCAGTTTGCCACGTAAAAAAGCGGGAGGCGTGCACAATAAACTTTGAAAATATATAAGAAAGAACAAAAGCTTGCAGTTGTTTTGTAGCAGAAAGTAATAAAAGGACTCATTTATGTTTAGGTCGAAGCGTTTTCTTGCTGAATTTAAATGAGTTCATTTACTGGGGTCTCTGATATTCATAAACTATAAGGTAATATTTAATTAAAAGAAATTATGGACAGTTTTTAAATATTACTTGTTGCTCAATATCTCAAAGACATTATTGGTGAAGCAAAAACACTTTGGTGTGACGTCACTTCATAGACTTCATAGACGCGGGTCATGTGATGACCCTTTACGTGTATAAATATAACTTTTGCACATTAATCATTGCTCTTCACAAAACTGAACGATTATGGTTTTAAAACGGTGAATTTCTCTGTAAGGTGATGAGTTTGTTTCCTTGAAATTAATTTTTTTTTTCATGCACTTTTGATCATTTTCCAAGGCTCCTGACAATTTCCCACGGCACACTAGTGGTTGGGAAACACTGTTCTAAACCAGCAAGAGGAACAACAAAAAACCCAGCTTTGATGTGTGTTGTGAAAAGCGCTATACAAATAATAATATAAAATGACAATAAGTGAAGATAATAAGTTGCTGTTTTCTTTAAACATGAACAGAAGAGTGTGTAAAAATGTGATAAAACTTCTTGAATGCATTTCAGCTTATGGACAATGACTGATTACACAAAAGCATAAAGCAAACTAATAGAAACAACTAAACAAAATATTGAGCATCCCATGAAGATCAGACATAGTTGGTAAACATTGATAGAATTAATAATCTTTTACTACCATTAACAACATTTCTCCTGTGTGCTTCACTGTGAACACAAGCTCCATGTGTGACTTGATCGATCTGACCAAATTTAGACATGTGAGTAAAGATTTCTGTCACAGCATTTAAGGCAAACTTTTTATTTATTTATTTAACAAAGTAATAATTGATTTTCATCGAAAGAACAAATCAGTGTTGCTAATAATCAAAGGTCAAAATCCACTTGTCTCATAAATCTGATGGTTCAAGTGTTCAGTTTAAATTTCTGTCTGGATTTAATTATTCTTATCATTAACATGATTAGATGTTCGAACATATGTCATTATTTTTTATTTGTTAATCGGCTTACATAGAAAGAGACCCAGATATAAAATCTTCAGTACATCTACAGTGAACTGCTCAAGTTTAACATCTGAGCTTGTCGTTCCACTTCCTCACATCCAGATGACATCACCACCTTAAAATTAAGCTGCTATTCTTTTATCATTGCCATTACTGCAACCCATTTACTGCAAAGATCTTCTATTACAGGAACCATATTACTGCAGATCCATGCCAAAACAAACCTACAAAATCTCAAAATAAATCACGCATCACAGATTATATTTAAGCAGGCTGGAGCACACATTGAACAATGCCTGAGAACTTTTAACACTCATCAGCAAAACAAGTTCTCAGGGTAAAAATATATATATATATATTTTTTTTTTCACTTTCAGTTTTTCACTTACAAGTGTCTTCATGGGAAAATTATATTTTTGTATCATATTAAAATTGGTTTATGGATGCAACAATCTATCAGTACGTATGAACATTGTATTCGTTTTTAAAGTGTGATGTCACATCAAAGTATTTCTAAAGTAAAATGAACAGTCATTAAAAATAATTGTATTTGAGCCTAATTAATGTTTCCAGAGATTATTTAGCAGAGACGGGACACTTCTATTAAAATAAATGGGAGAAATTTGAACACTCAACCAAGGAGCTCTGAGCGCCCAACGGTCAACGGATGTAGAAAGGAAGTCCCGCCTTACAGTTAAAAGAGCCAATCACCTTTTAGATATAGATATGACCTGTCAATCAACCTGCTAACACGCATGCGCATTAGCTACACAAGCCTGGAAAATTGTGTGTTTCAGCGTAATATGAGGTAAATAATTTATGACATTTGATTACTGATTTGAAATGTTCTTTGATCGTGATCTTGACCAACCCAATCTCATGAAAATTAATACATAATTTATGAGTTGGCTATTTCATATGATGTCGCACTATGTTGTTTGCATAAATTCGAATATCATCACGTTCAAATTACCGGATGTCTAATGCAAAAGTTAGTTTACAAAGTGGCTTAACCCGTCCATGTCACACATGCTCCATAACAATGTTCTGCACTTATTTTTATCCATTTGCAACCAACAATTCTCTATTTTATTATATTATATTATATTCCTAATCGTTTCACAGGTAGACTATAACTAAATTAATGCTTAATTGAGTGTTTAGAGTAAAATCCAAATAACTGATCGGTATAAAGTTTCAGATACACCTGTGAAAGAATTATTAACAGTCTCATGAAACATCCGTTCTGATTTTTCATCTTGTGTGTAAAATATTAGTTTCATTTTATTCCTTTTTACGAGAGACGAAATTGACAAATTGGTTAAATTTTCGTCCACTATATTCTCTCAGTTGACGTAAAGCTCCCTTATTTTTCTCCTCGTCTGCAGCTTTCCTCAGATCCTCCAGATTCTTCACACATTCCTCTTTTCCGTCCTCCTTCAGTCTGGGAATCAAGAAATCCAGATACTGAAGAGTGAACGCGCTGTCTGCTTTCAGTGCAATCTTACACAGATTCATGATGGTGCTGTAAGCTTCATCCACCAGTTTGGACTTTTCTTGTTCAATTTCTGCCAGTCGTCTGATAATTTTCTTCTCTATGTCTGTTTTCTCCTCCTCCAGTTTCATGTTGTTTTCATGTTCATTTTTAATCTTTTCATATTCTTCTTTGTCAGATTTGGTCTCAGGCTTGTCACCAGCGCTTTCATACTCCTTTTTAAAATCATTAAATGTCAGAGTGACTTTCTCTGTCTTTATCACATATTTTTTGTTCTCTTTGACATGTTTGGTGTAATGACACTTCCCTGTACACACAGTACATTTGTTGTTTTTCATGACATGACACCATGACAGATTATTGGGAGGGACCCACGAGCAGCCGTACAGATGACAGTTCTCCTCACAGTCAGTGCAGCAGGTCGCTTTACTGTTCCACCACCATTCATTCTCAATGGGGACTTTTTCTTTGTAAACTCTGTTGACTGTAAACTCAAAGTTTTCACAATTCTTTATTTTTTCCCTGTTCTGTTCGAGGACTTTCTGAATCTCTCTCAGTTCTTCCGTTTTTATCTCCTTCTCTTTAATTCGCTCGTTCAGGTTGGAGACACAGGCCTCGAGTCGTTTCCGCTCTATCAGAACATCTAAAGTCATCTTGAGACTTTTTCTGTTGTTTTCATCCAGTAGTGAAAATAACTGACCCATGCTTTCCTCTCCCAGTTCCCAAGCTGATTTAAAAACATGATTATACTTGTTGTCTCTTTTCTCTTTCTGACGGCCGTTGAATAAGAAATGAACAGGCTGATTGTCTTCATCTCTTCTGCAGGGGATTTCAGCTGTGTTAATGGCATTTATTGCATTTGTTGGTGGTCCTCCATCTGAATGTGTGAGTAAGAACACAATGTTGTTCTCTATATCTTGTCCAAACAGAGACAGAACTGAGTGGAAGATGTAAAACTCTTTTCCAGAGAGACGATTCTGAGACGCCTTCATCACAAAACAAACTGCGTCAATAAACTTTATCCCAAACTCACTTGAAAATAATTTGGTCAGATATTCAGCAACCTCTCCATCTTTCTCAAATCCTTCAGTGGCTGCATATCCTGGAGTATCAATAATGGTGAGAGATATTGGGTTCTCATCATCAAACACCTCATAGACAGTGATTGCAGATGTTTGGGATTTAGTTTGATCTTTTTGTTCTTGTTCTTCTGTGATCTCATAAAACTTTTCATCCTTAAACTTCACCCCCAGTAAATAGTTGATCATGGTGTTGATGATGGTGGTCTTTCCAGTACCGGTTTCTCCCACCATCAGTATGACTTTGTTTTGCTTTCTTCTGTCTTTTCGTCCATATGTCCACAGTCTGACCTTTCCATCAGACCCATCAAAGTTTTTTCTTTCTGTGTCCAGACGGTACTGTGCTGGAGGGCCGGGATTAATTAGACTGGCATCATGATGAGATCTGCAAAAATGATAAATGAGCACTAGCATGTTATGATTTTAATCAACAGGTGGTTTAACATACGTGTGTGTGATTGTTTTTTTTCTTCTTGTTTAATTTCAAGAAAAACACATTAAATACATAATTGATATTTTAGTTTTATACTGAACCTCTAGACGTTCATGACAGTTGATCTTATAACACCTGTATAATTGTGATGGACACACAGTGTGTGTGTGTGTGTGTGTTTGATTGTTTGTGTGTGTGATTGTGAGTGTGTGTGTGAGAGAGAGTGTGTGTTTATGCGTGTGTGTGTGTGAGTTTGTGTGAGTTTATGTGTGTGTGTGTGTGTGTTACACATTCTCAGATTATGAAGGACAATATTTAATCCTTGTGTGGTGGTTTGTGGGTCTTATTAACTGAAATTTTATTATTTTTGTAACCTGAGGTTTGTTGGTTTTGCCTCATATGTGAAGATCATGTATCTGAATACAGTGGAAGTTGAATTGATAGAGATGAAAATAGACTTTCATTGAATTTAAGTAAAACAAAGTTCATAACATTTAGTAATCTACAACAAATTAATAAAACTAAAATTAGGATTAATTATGAGGAAATAGAAAGAGTGTATGAAAATACATTTCTGGGTAATATAATAGATCATAAATCATGTTGGAAACCACATATAAATAATGTAAAAACAAAAATGTCTAAAACTATTGCAAAATTAAATAGAACAAAACATATTTTGAATGAAAACTCATTATATATATTGTATTGTTCACTCATAGTTCATTACTTACTGTGTGGAGGTACTGGGTCATTCATATAAAGCCGACATAAATCCAATATATGTTACAGAAGAGAGCAATAATGCTAATAAAAATGGTTGACTATTACAAACCAAGAAATATATTATTTATTGAACTACATGCTTTAACTTAGTTGGTTTAGTTTATTTTTACACTGCACAGATAATGTATAAAATATATAATAAAAGTATATAATAAAGGCTGTTCGAAATAAGAGAAAGTCAGTATAAACTAAGGGGAATGTACATGTTTAATAAAAATAAGTTACAATTATAAAAAATAGATGTATATCTGTTAAAGGGGTAAAACGTCTCGGGTAACATGTGTAAACCTTGTTCCCTGAAAAAAGCGGAACGAGATGCTGCGCTGCTAAGCACTAGGGGGAACAATCCTATAAGTGACCGAGCAGAAATAATGTAACACGTCAATGAACATTGACCGGAATTTATAGCCTCGGCTGAAGTAATCATTAGATGCACCTGCGGCCAGGCTATAAATGAATACGTCACAAGGTGTTGTCAGATACTTCTTTTTGAAGAGCAGTCCTGGGACGTCCCAGTGCGGCAAAGAAGCGCAGCATCTCGTTCCGCTTTTTTCAAGGAACAAGGTTTACACATGTAACCCGAGACGTTCCCTTTACAAAAAGCTTCACTATGATGCTGTGCTGCTAAGCGCTATGGGGAACGCAATACTCACGCCGCTGCACTGGGGGCTGTCCGGACCCCTATGGTTGTGCAGTGTACTCACAAAAACGCGAGAGGTCTCAGGCATGAGCTGAGATGTCGACTCAAGGGCATAAGAGCCCAGAGTGCAGAACATCCAAACTATAAAAGTCTAACGAATGTGTGCGGAGAGGACAACCTGCCGCATCACAAACTTGTTTAGGCATGGGCTGAGATGTCGACTCAAGGACATAAGAGTCCAGAGTAGTAAAGCATCTAGCCCATAAAGTTCAATGAATGTGTGCGGAGAGAACCCTATCGCAACACAAACTTGTCATAAAAACTGATGAATGTGAGCGGAGAGGACCAGCCTGCCGCATCACAAACTTGTCCAGACATGAACTTGAGATGTCGACTCAAGGGCATAAGAGCCCGGAGTGCAGAACATCCAAACTATAAAAGTCTAATAAATGTGTGCGGAGAGGACAACCTGCCGCATCACAAACTTGCTGCAGAGGGAGACCTCTAGCCAAGGTTTTAGAGGAGGAGAGCCCTCTGGTAGAGTGCGCCCTAAAACCTACTGGCGAAGCTTGACCGCGCGCCTCGTAGGTCCGGGCAATAATGTCCCTCACCCAAAGTGAGGGTGCATAGAATGCTTTTGGTCATAGCTGGGGCAAACTCTAAGCAAGGATGCCTCTTAGAGGGCACCCCGCCCACCAAGCCGTGGCAAACCGCAGTGGCCACATAGAACCAGGCAGTGGCGAGGCAATTACCTGCTGACAGTTCTTTCTACAGAAAATCCAGAACTGAAGCAAACTGGCAGTTAGCTGGTTCTGTAAAATGAACTTTAGTAGAAGGAAACGCATGCAGGCGCATTTGTGCTATGTATGCGTCACCACGATCAGCCCCCCTTAGACCTGGAAATCGTTGATACTGATAACAGTGCAACCTTGACCTAGCCTGACTTTGCTCAGGCTGATCTGAATGGACTCAATCCTAGCGGGAGACAGTTGTGTCTGCATTGTGATTGAACTGCATACGATGCCCCGATAGACAGTGTTCTGAGTGGGAGAGAGGACGCTTTTCTTGGCGTTGAGCCTCAACCCCAGAGAAACAGATGAGCTAAGACGATGTCCCTGTGCTGAACTGCCAGTTCCTGGAACTGCGTCTACATAATTCAGAATACAGATGCCCCGGATTAACAAGGAGCCAGCGCTACATCATGCATTGTGAATGTGCGGGTAAAAAGGGCTAGGCCGAGTGAAAGAACCTGACACTGGAAGACTTCACCCCCAGAAGTGAACCTCAGGAACTTTCCATGTTGTGGCAGAACTTCTAAATGAAATATAGAAGTGCATCATAAGATTGATGGTGACCAGCCAAACGAGTTGTAGGGCTTGAGACACGACTGTCTTGACAGGCATCATCTAGGACTTGAACACCCACGGGCAGTTCAAGCTTTAAGATCTAAACCAGACGCCACCCCTCACCCTCCATGGGAAACGGGAAGTATTTAGTGTAATAACCTAACTCTCTCTCTGGAAGGGGAACACATACCATGGCCCCTTTAACCAGGAGATTTGAGTTTTTTTTTTTAACATAAAGAAATCCAGTTTATGGTAGTGAGAACACGCCGTTGAAACACGGAAAAGCGGCGAGTGAATTCAATCCTGACGCCCTTATAAGACCCACAGAAAAGAATATATCTGGCAGAAGTTTCCACGCTGCCAGGATCTCTGAAATGGGTATTATATTTTAACACTTCCTGTTGAGGGGTTGTCGAGTGTTTTGCGTCCTGAATAAAATGCAGGAACAGCTAAAACACCCAATTTGGATGGGAAACACCAAGAGGTGGCGGGAATGGAGGGGTTTCGAGGGGGTACCAGGAGGGGTGAAGTGAAGCACACGCCCCGTCCCGAGGGGAGCTACCCCCTAATCTAGGCGCAAGACCATCAGGGTTTTCTCTTACTAGAAATTATAGTCCTGAGGTCTTGCTTCGGGGGCTGGTGAGGGCCGCGAGACTGTCCCCAATCCCTCGGAGGAGGAGCATGACTCGCCACGCTGTGCTTTTGAGCCTCCCTTCAAACAGGACCGAGGCGGGTCTGAGGCTTGCTCGTCAAGCGCAGAACCCACACTCAGGTCTTCCAGGAGGTCAGCCTGGTATGCCTGTAAAACAGCATAGTGTGCAGAGCAGCACCAGCCTGACCTGCTGCTTGATAAGCCCTTCCCACTAAAGTGGAGGTTGTCCTACAAGGCTTTGAGGGGAGAGAGGGCTTCTTAAGTGACGATGCTGAGCCCGGCAAGAGATAGCCCTTAAGCGTCTCTTCGACCGGCGGCATCACTGAATACCGCCGTGCCTCAGCACCCACGATAGTCGAATATAATGACGTCAAGGGTATGTGAACACGGGAAGAATTATTTAGTTTTATTTTTTAGGGGTTCCTCCATGAGCGAGAAAGCTCTTCATGGAGATTATCAAAGAAGGGAAGGGACTCATGAGGTGTTCCCTTTCTTAGACTGGAAGATAAAATCTATCCCCTAATTTGGAGCGTTTGGGGGTCACTTTTTCGCGTGGCCAGTCCAACTGGAGTCTGGCAACCGCACAAGTAACAACATCGAGCAATTCCTCCGTAGATTCTTTTATCGTGGACGGAAAGCTCGGAGGCGGGAAGAGAATCGCGATCCTCCTCATGATCCGAAGAAGCGTCGGAACGCGCTTCGAGATCATGTGAAGGACCAGCTGGGTTTGGGGAGAGAGAGCGAAAGAAAGGGATAAACCCGTCTCTTGCTCCTCAGCCAAATCCATGCAAGAGCCCCACGAACAATCTTTTTTTTTTTTTTCGTGAGTGCTGACTCCCAGAAGCAAGCGAGGCGAGCGCGAAGCACTTTGCGTGAAAGCAAATCGCAGTGCTCGCACCCGCCCTGCTGCAACGCGAGAGCAGCGTGCTCTTACCCCCAAACAAACAGAGCAAAAACTGATGCGTGTCCTCTTCAGCTATAGAGCGAGAACAGGGGAACACGCACCGTTTGCGGCTTTCAGTCATTCTCTCTTTTTTTATATATATAATATTTTCTAAACAGAAGAAAAAGGAGAAAAGGTTCACTGCACACTGCCTAACAAATTCTAACTCCTAACAGAGGAAAGAAAGTTTTGACAGGGTTTGTAAAACACACAGCCACAGAATCACTCTGAAAAAAGAGTTTCTGACGACACCTGGTGACGTATCCATTTATAGCCTGGCCGCAGGTGCATCTAATGATTACATCAGCCGAGGCTATAAATTCCGGTCAATGTTCATTGACGTGTTACACACACTATTTCAGCTCGGTCACAACTAGGATTGTTCCCCGTAGCACTTAGCAGCGCAGCATCATAGTGAAGCTTTTTGTAAAGGGAACTATGGAATTATTGTGACAAGGAATTAAAACTGTGTAGTTCACTTTGTAAATTCAAGAAAATGTAAAAAAATAGGGTGATAAATATTTAACTCAATATGAATTGTGTATGAATATATAAACTATTGCATTAATGTTTGAAATGTACCTTTGTAGTTGTATTTGCACATTTTGGGAAATGTTTTATGTTACTGTTTTGCTTAGATTTTATGAATCAAATTCATTGAGGAAAGTGACGCTCATTAGATAAATATGTAAAAAGGGTAGACACAATACGCAAAGGCTTCAGCCTACACCTTTTTCGGTTATTATGTATATTTAATTTATTATGAAAAATTTTATTTGAGGACTGAAATATATATATATTTTAATTGAATTGAATTGCATTTGCCTGGTATGTAAGAAACATTATTTTTGAAGCAGTGTTGACTTTGAAAGTCAAGTTACTTCTGTTCATGGTTACATGAAGAGAGGAACAACACTGTTTTCAATGTTTGACATGTTAACTGACTAAAAACAGTTCAAGCAATGAAAAAAAAGAAAAGTGATACATTTTTAGCAGACCATAATCGAAAGCCGAAATAAAGTTATTTTCAATTGTTTCGGAGCAAAATTATTATTTTTAGGGTTTATCACTGTATATTTTTGGAAATACACTTCATGTTGTGCATAAAAATGAAACATGCTTTGATCCTGATGGAAACTGCTGTGATTGTGAACTTCTCTGAATGAAGACCTTTTGAACAACTATGTATAATTACTACACATACATGCACAGCTAATCCAGATACAAGGAAAACATTATTAGAGGTCAAAAGTACATTTCTCAGTTTCCAAATCTTCACTGAATTATTGTTAGATATGATGCATTAATACAGATTTGATGCTGTCGGGTTTTGAGTGAGAAGCAGATCTGTAAAAAAATGACACTTCACTGTAAATAACTGCTTGTTATGATTTCTATGCTGAAAAATTCACCACACAGAAAAAAAATATTACTTATTTTCACTTATTTTGGTGAGGCAAATTCCTGGATATCTGATGCGGAAATAAGTGCTGCGTTTCCATGAGGCGTTAAGGACATACTTATTAATATTATGCTCTAACCCAAACCCTAAACTAACCGATCAGTAGAGTGTGTAAACATGATAGGAAGCTGTTGTGCGTGACAGAAGCAAGTAATTGTCGTGTATTAGATGAAAACGATGTCCAGTGACATCATTGGCTGAAGTGAAATTCGTAGGAATTCAAACGAGTGCAGTCGCACGATATCATACGAATTAGCAAAATTTAGAAAAGATGTTTGACTCCTGATGATTTCACTGTGAGAATGTTTTGGACTCTATCACACGTATTTCAGGCTCTGGCTCAGATGCACTTTTGAAATTTAGGAGCATAATCAGAAAAGTTCACGCTAGTTAATGGTAATGTAATCAAGAATGTAATCATGTAATAAAAAAAAAAAAAAAAATTGTAATCGAATTAATTACATGGTGTCACCATTAATTAATCGCCTATACAAATATTTGCTGAGAAAGCCCCTCATATAACAATAATTCACTATATAATGATTATACATATTTATATCAATATATAATTATACATAGTTATCTTTAAATATTTAACAATTATATATATGTGTATATACAAAATATTCAGATAATTAAAATGCATTCTTGTGGCAGAAGAGTTCATCATTGATAAGACAAAAAGTGGTTTTAGAATACAATGTATTGATTACTACCATATTATTGATCATAAGTCAATCATTTACACACAGTTCACAGCAATCCATTACACAAGTGAATTTGTCAATCAGAGATTTATTATGAGGGCTTGTTTAAGGACCCGTCAATGTACACCTGCATCAGGGTGTGTTGCGTCATAAACATAAATGTTTAGGTCACGGTGTCTAGTTAAATATAGTTTAATACTCAATCTTTAAACACATCTTGAGATCTCTTAGATCGCATTTGCGCTCCATCAAGTGTTTTGAACGCAAGAACTTAACACATGTTTGTGTTGTTGCTGCTGAAGTGTTTCTTCACTGTATAAATCATAGACTGTAAAAAAAGATGGACGACGCCCCTTCGCTCTTTTCCATTGGTGAGAACTGAAGCCGCCAGTGTCCCGATATGGCGCTGACATCTTGGGACTTGAGTCTGCGCAGTTGCGATTTCGGGACCATCCGTTGGTGCTTCAGTGACTACTTCGCTCAGAGAACCTGTCAATCACAGCTGTCAATCATGATGTCACAGCACCGTTTTTATAGCATCAAATAACTAAAAACAAACTTATTTTGAAAACAAACACTTGAAATGACATCAACGTGATAGAAACTACAGTAAATGACAGAAATTATCTTTGGAAAAAAGATATGTGAAGTGTAATTTAATTGTTTAGTTGGTCTCACGTCCCGTTGAATAACATGGGGAGGCGGGGTTTATGACCTTACTAGGACCAGTCACCGGGGGGCGATCGAGACGTTTTGGCTTCACTTTTGAGGGCTTGTGCGGCACACTTGGTATAAACTGTGTGTTGCCACACTGCTGAAATGTCTTTTACTGCCCTCTGGAGTAAACAGGTGGTACTACAAGCTTGCGTTTCTCAGGAACCATTGCGATTAATTGTGTTATTTTTTTTAACGCATTATTTTTTATAAAATTATTCGCACTGAATTAACACGTTAAATTAACGACCCTAAATAAAATGTAACTGTAATTTGATTATGCACATTTTAAAATGTAATCCAAGTACTGCATATTTGTAATCTGATAAATACATAATTCAGGTAACACATAATCTGAGTCCTAATTCTAGTTTTTGTGTTTTTGTTTGTTTATTGATCTACATTTGCTTTTTTAAAACACTTGGACTGGAGTTCTGCAGTTTTGCTCTGCATGAGCTGTTATAGTGGACTTGTTTATTTTTTTCTCCAGTGGAAGAAATGCCAGAATATTCTGTATCCATCAGACATTTACATACATCTTGGGTAGATTACACATGAATTGTGACACTAACCTGTTCAAATGATCAGACTGGCAGACACCCGTCTCTCTGGTGTTGTTCGACATTGTCTCTGTAAGATGTAATAAAGATCATACATGCTTTAGAGTAATATAATAGTAATATATATATACTCGAAAATACTATTTTCTAAATGTTCATGTCACATTGCACTAGGATAGTGAGGTCGGTTTGTTTATTTAAATCTCCATAAAGCATTAAAGGGTTAACTCAAAAAGGAAAATTCTCCCATAATTTACTCACTTCCATGTTCATTACTCACATTCTTCTGAATAACACAAATGAACATTTTTAGAAGAATATTTCAGCTCTGTAGTTCCATTCAAAGCAAGTGAATGGTGACCAAAACTTTGAGGCTCCAAAAAGCACATAAAGGCAGCATAAAAGTAATCTATACGACTCCAGTTTTTAAATCAAATCAAATCAAATCACTTTATTGTCACACTACCATGTACACAAGTGCAACAGTGGGTGAAAGTCTTGTGTGCAGTTCCGAGCAACATAGCAGTCATGACAGTGACGAGACATATACCAATTACAATAAACAACATATTTACGAAAATTATATTTCAAATGTACACATACTCACACAACACAATAATTATATACAATGTACAGTAAACAATACACACAATATAGAATGCACATACAATAAAATAAAAAAATAAAGAGTATATAAAAAATATATATACAGTATTTGTGTTATGGAGAATATAATTATGACAGTCCAGTGTGAGATATAAGATTAGTACAGTGCAGTGCTGATGTATATTGATCGTGAGAGATCAAGTGTTCAAAAGTCTGATTGCTTGGGGGAAAAAGCTATCATGTAGTCGGCTGGTGCGGGTCCTGATGCAGCGATACTGCCTGCCTGATGGTAGCAGTGAGAGCAGCCCATGACTCGGGTGGCTGGAGTCTCTGATGATCCTCCAAGCTTTTTTCACACACCGCATGTTATCTATGTCCTAGAGGGAGATGTTTGTGGGAGGTGCTATTGCTATACCAGGCGGTGATGCAGTCAGTCAGGATGCTCTCTACAGTGCTGGTGTAGAACCGTGTGAGGATGTGGTGGTTCATTCCAAACTTCCTCAGCCATCTCAGGAAGAAGGACTCAGTGTGGACGGACCAGGCGAGTTCCTCATTGATGTGGACACGAGGAACTTGACACTGCTGACTCTCTCCACCGGTGCTCCATTGATGGTGATGGGGCTGTGTTCTCCGTCTTTCCTCCTGAAGTCCACTACAAGCTCCTTTGTTTTACTGACGTTGAGGGAGAGGTTGTGCTCCTGACACCAGCGTGTCAGAGTGTGCACCTCCTCTCTGTAGGCTCTTTCATCATTGTCAGTGATCAGACCTACCACCGTCGTATTGTCAGCAAACTTAATAATGGCATTGGAGCTATGTGTTGCCACACAGTTATGTGTGTACAGGGAATTCAGGAGTGGGCTGAGAACACAGCCCTGCGGGGCTCCAGTGTCTTCAAAATAAATCAGTTTTTTTTTTTAAGAGAACTAATCCGTTTTGGGTGTAACTCCTTTATCACTATAAATCTTGACATAAGCAGTCTCATTGGCGATCATGATTTCAAGTACGATTACACTTCATTGTGTTCATGCATCAAGCACTAGGAAATGTAATTGAGCTTGAAATCGTGATTGTGCCAAGAGATGGCAGTGGCAAGATGTACAGTGAAAAAGGACTTATATTTTGGTCGTTCTCACTCAAAAAATTATGACAGAATTATAATTTTTGAGTGCACTTTTACTTTAATGTAGTTAAAAAATGAATCATGTAATTGACTGACTTATGGTTCAAAGGAGGTTCTTCAATGTTGTGATCTGAGGCACTGCTGTCACCACTGGAGTTATTGTCATTGGTATGTTGATTCATCTTTAGGAATAGATATAAGATATAAATCATATTTATTTATTATTAAATATTGTTGATTGAACCCCTCACCGCCCCCCATTTAATATACAATATAAGAAAATAAAGATTCATAAGGAGCCAGATATCATTCAAAGTTTGTTGTCCTCAAAATTGTTTCAACTCATGAAACTTTAAGTTCCCCTTCTGTCACTCACTCGAAATTGTGTCGAATTAAGTGACACAAGGGGTTTTTCTTAGGAGCCTTGTGTACCTCTGAACTTGAGAAAAGGCCAATGTTAAGTTGGCAGACAGAATTTGCATGCCTCGCCCTCAGACATACAGGTATTAAGGGAAGCGGGCGTGCGTCAGTCATTCAGAATTTTTCTTTGAAGCGAAGCGGTTGTGCAACAGCAAAGCTGAGTGCACCACTGTTCCACTCACCTCTGTTGGCAAGAAGCACTGCTGTTGGATCTTTTCCAGCTGGCGTTCTCTCTCTCTGCACGCTGTGCAGTCCGCGCCCCTGGGCGCTTCAACAGTGCTTTCATTGCCTGAAAGAGTGTTTCTCCTCCTAAAAAGAGTTTATTTCCTCTAAAAGAGTTTGAGTTCCCATTCTTAAAAGAGCGATACAGCAGGCGTTGATCGTCCTTTTCTGCCTCTGTGTAATTCCTGGATGCGGTTGATTTCTCTCCACTTCTGACGGTCATAAAAGCTGCCTCGTGTGCCTGGGCTGCGATCACACGCATGCAGCGTTTTATG
Organism: Xyrauchen texanus; assembly: GCF_025860055.1. NCBI lineage: Eukaryota > Metazoa > Chordata > Actinopteri > Cypriniformes > Catostomidae > Xyrauchen > Xyrauchen texanus. The sequence continues at coordinate 61,461,632 of NC_068276.1, forward strand.
AATTGTTCATGTTTCATGTAACCATGGCAACATTGCGGTCGCGGCTTTCTTTTCTCACGAGAGAAAGCCACTTCAGCCGCCCCTCTGCGTCGTTCCTTCTTCCCACAGGATTGAGAACGACCCGGCTGGCAATGAAGGTAATTTGGGGATGATGACGGACTTGGTTTTGCCAGAACCACCCGCCCCCCGGCACGCTTGCTTGCTTCCGTCTGAGCTCAGGATTTGTGCAGCTCGCTTTGCAGCCAGCCGGCATTCTCCCTTGAGCCTCCGGAATTGGATGACGAAGTTGACGACTTCGCCCAGCAGCTCGTGACGGTGAAGAGCCAGACGGAGGTGATTACACACATCATGCACAGGTGCCGCCCCCCCATCTCCGGGACCCCTTCTAGGATCAGGAAAGCTCCTAAGTGCTCCTGAGACGGGCGACCCAGGCAGTCAGACGTTTGCTCCGGAGCTGGTACCAAGACCACTCTGTCCCCCGGTGGAGGACCGGTAGGAGAATCCTTGTTTCATTTGCCGCACCACCTTCAGGCTGCGGCACCCACATTCTCAATAAAGAGTGATTTCCTCACACCCTGGGTCATCCAGCTGGTGCGCACCATTCTCACGGCACCCCGGCCACAAAACTCTACACTCCCGGCTCCCCGGATGCAGCTCTCTCGCCTCCGGACCCGTGACTGCTCAGCCCCGGCAGGCCAGCACTGACGAGTTCTGAAGACGCCTCTATAGGACCTCTTCCTCAGTTTCTAACCCGCCACCGGCCAGGTGCACGGAGCAAGGTAAGTACTTTGAGTCTTTTCTCAGCACCCAAGCCTCGGGATGCTCTTCTGCCTCCCGACACACTATTACCTGCCCCCCCCACCGCGAAGCCCCGCCCAGTACATCAAAAGTATATCGTCCCGTTAGTGCCGCGTATTTTTGATGAGCGGCTTTCGCTGTCCAACCCGTCGCTTTGGTTGGTCAAGACCATCCGACTCTGTTACGCGATGCACCTCGATTTGTTCCATCTCCGTACGTGGCGAAAAAGCCAGTGCTTTACGGGCAGAGATCATGACTCTGCTTCTCAAGGACACGATAGAACCCGTACCTCCAGCCGAGATGAAGAAGTGTCTCTACTGCCCTTACTTCATTGTACCCAAAAAGGTGGCATGTTGCGACCAATATTGGACCTGCAAGTTCTCAACCGGGCTTTGCACAGACTCCCGTTCAAAATGCTCACGCTCACTGAAGGACGCGTAATTCCACAGCTCCATCTTGCGTATCAGAACAAGGTCCTCCCCTTTGGCCTGTCCCTGTCCCCTCGCATCTCCACGAAGGTCGCAGAGGCAGCCCTTGCCCCGCTAAGGGAAGTGGGCATCCGCATACTCAACTACCTTGACCACTGGCTCATCCTGGCTCATTCTCGAGAGTTACTATGCGCTCACAGGGACCAGATGTCTAGGGCTTCAGGTCAACTGGGAAAAGAGCAAGCTCACCCCGGATCAGAGCATCTCTTTTCTCGGCATGGAGTTAGATTCAGTCTCAATGATGGCGCGGCTCACCAACGAGTGTGCCCAGTCAGTGCTCAGGTGCCTCGCTCTCTTCGAGCCTGAGGCGGTTCAGGTTGATGCATATGAGACCTCTTCAGCACTGGCTGCAGACTCGAGTCCCCGAGATTGTCACATACCGTGTGACAATCACCCCCTCCTGCCATCAGACTTTCAACACTTGGACAAACCTCTGCTTCCTGCGGACAGGACTCCCCTTGCAGCAGGTGTCCAGACGTGTCGTGGTCACCACAGACACCTCTCAACAGGGTTGTGGCACTGTGTGCAACGGGCATGCTGCCACTGGCTCCTGGACAGGACCCCGGCTACGTTGGCACATCAACTGCCTAGAGTTGCTGGCTGTATCTCTTGCCCTGCGGAGGTTTCCCGCTAATTCTGGGAAAGCATGTCTTGATCCATTCAGACAGCACCGGTACGGTAGCGTACATAAATCGTCAAGGCGGCGTGCACTCTCGTCATATGTCACAACTCGCCCACCAATTCCTCCTCTGGAGTCAGCCATGACTCAGGTCGCTGCACACTGCTCACATCCCTGTCAACTGCAACACGACGGCAGACATGCTGTCACGACAGGTTTCACTCAGCGGAGAGTGGAGGCTCCACCCCCAGGTGGTTCAGCTGATCTGGGACCAATTCAGTATGGCACAGATAGATCTCTTTGCCTCCCAAGACAACTCCCACTGCCCACTCTGGTACTCCCTGACAGAAGATCCTCTCGGGACAGACGTGCTGGCACACAGCTGGCCTGGGGGGAACGCAAGTATGCATTTCCCCTAATGAGCCTCCTTGCACTGGTGCTGTGCAAGATCAGGGGGGGACGAGGAACAGGTCACCTTGGTGGCTCCTTATTGGCCCAGGAGGGGAACATGCTTGGCCGGGAGGGATTTAGCCTCCGGGCGCCTCTTAGGAACCTGATAATTAATTTGTGCTTACCCAGAGACTTGCCGTCTACTGTATCGTGGTGAGCTGCGATGGCGGCGACATACACCTTGAGGGTGGAGGGGGACAGCCTCCCCTCCAGCCTCTCCTGTTGGAACAAAAGCATTGACCTAACTGCTCACCTCTGTGGGTCTTCAGCTCGGGAAGAACACCAATTTGTGAACAGGAGCCACTTTAGGGCATAAAGATGCCTGGTAGAAGGAGCTCTGACTTGGTTGATTGTGTCCATGACGGTCAATGGTAGACCGGCTAGCTCTTCCGCGTCCCATCCAAGGGCCAGACGTGGAGGTTCCAGAGGTCTGGGTGCGGATGCCAGAGCATGCCCCGTCCATGAGAAAGAAGGTCCTTCCTCAGGGGAATTCGCCAGGGAGGGGCTGTCGCGAGAAGTATGAGATCCGATAACCAAGTCCGAGTGGGCCAATAGGGGGCCACTAAGGTGACTTGCTCCTCGTCCTCCCTGACCTTGAACAGCACCTGTGCAAGAAGGCTCACTGGGGGGGAATACGTACTTGTGCAGCCCCGTGGGCTAGCTGTGTGCCAATGTGTCTGCCCCGAGGGGAGCCTCTGTTCGGGCGTACCAGAGCGGGCAGTGGGAGGTTTCTCGGGAGGCAAACAGGTCTACCTGGGCCTTGCCGAACCGTTCCCAAATCAGCTGGACTGACTGGGGATGCGTCCCGAGGCTTTGGTGCTGAGAGCAAACTCGGTTCATGACCGAGAGCATGAACCATCCACAAATGCAGCCTCGGTGTGATCGCTGCCCAGACACACGAGACAACGCCTGTGGCCGTCTGAAGTGGAGAGCACGCTACCGCAACCAGGAACAACACAGGGGTGGAAAGGCATCTTGAAAAAGACGCGTCCTGAAAAGGACGCTCAATGCCGCTTTGTTTTGCTCTTTTAGTGGAAATTACTCTTTTAAATAAAATCACTCTTTTATATGGAACTCTTTCGAGTTGTCTGCGCTGTCGAAGCGCCCAGGGGCAACAATGCACAGCCGTGCAAGGAAGGAGAAAGCCGCTGTTGTGCGCCGTCGAATCCAACAGTATGCAGAGCATCAGAGGAATAACAGGAACTGGTGTGTGACTCACAGCAGACTGCATACACGACCATCGGCTCCGAAGAAATTTTCTGAATGAACTCCCGTATTTGCCGTCTTAAATACCCGTATATTGTCATATACTGTCTGCCAACTTCGGCATTATTTCGGCGCTCAAGAGAGACCCCTAATGTCGCTTCTCCGACACAACGTCAAGAGAGCGACAGAATGGGAACACTTATTATGTGTCCAGCAACATATTTCATCTTCATAATGGCATGTGTAGTTAACAGTGAGTGGTGGTTCACAACATTAATTTATTAAAGTGTAAACACATTGACAGAGTTGCACAGACTCTTATTCTTCTGACAGAATTAAGGCCATACAGAAGATGGGGTGGTTTGACCAATCAGATGAAAGGAGTGTTTCAGTGCTGTCACATGTGTGAATAAATATTCAAGCTATAAATGAGAAAACTAGCCCTCTTTTCTTTCTTGTTATTCCTTATCCAAATAGTAAATGAAATGGTCAAAATGTACACGTACCATTCGTGAGTGAATTTATCTAATTCACATTTCAAATAAAACGCTACAATTTTGTTTAATTTTTTTCTTGGCACCAGCCAATAATTCTGAGATAAAACACGCCTACATCTTATTGATGCTAAAAGAATGAAAATGTTGCTATCAGAGGGTTTATACGGATTTAGGATTAAAATAATGTGCATTTCAAACTGTTCTGAGACCAGTGCATTACAATGTCAGTTAAGTCATTCACACATAAAGGAGCAAGGGAGCATCCAAAAGCTGAACAATGTTGCTATCACTTTATATGGATTTAGAATGAAAAAAATGTGCCTTTCAAACTATGCCCCTAAGGCCATAAGTGTTGTTGGGTGTATGGGCACGTGTGAGATCCATTTTCCAGATGTAATGTCCAAAAAGGGGTGCCAAAAGCAAGACGTGAAGCGAGTTGTTTTCAGCTGTACGGGCATTAATACAGTGAAGAAAAATCTCTTGTTTTATAAAGTCTGGCACGCAACCCAAACCTTTGCCCAACCCTAACCATCAGTGAAGTAAAAGTTTAATTTTAGAGGTGAAAATGCAACGTCTGAAATACACTCGTCACTGATTATGCAATCGCGGTTACTCCCAGGTCCCCCTGGGTAGGGTTGCACCATCTGTGCATAAGGTCTCACGTAAGTTGGGACGTAAAGTTTTCACTGAGGGCTTAGTAACTACTAGCTAGTTTGCAAAGTCAGTGTGTAATTTGGTTGCACCACCTGTTCTTAAGGCAAGACTTAACTAGTAGTTTGTAAGCTCTCCGTAACAGAATGCGTAGTCACATAATATGATGTTTACTTGTATTGGTCCAATAAACAGCATTCAAATTTGTACACAGAAGTGTTAAATAGTCGTCGATTACGGTTTTATCTGGTTACGGTTGATGTTCAAACCTCGTTTGTTCACGTAACTGACAGCTGTAATAAAAGTAGATTTGATAAATAGTAGATTTGCCCTGCATTACACTTAATGTGGATGTTTTCATTTCAATATGTTGTATATAGTATATGTCTGGAGAGGCAGGAAACAGAAAACAGAACAAGTCAGTCTAAAAATAAATAATGAAATCAAGTCATATGTAGAATATTAAAGTCTGTTTTTCAAAAATGTTCACTATTAAATACAATGTAAATGTACGTGTAATCAACATTTCAATATACTGTATGTGTCACCTAGTTTGCCTTGAAACAGCCCCGAGAGCAACTGTGACTTAAATGCTATGATGGACAGTAAAAGGTGATTTATTCCTACATTCTTTAATTAAAGGGGTCATAATGACATGATGAAAAATGTTACATGATATAAGCAACCTGTAGCTTTGAGAACTAAAAACTTCCTAATTTTTCACATTTATTTAATCTGGATTGTAAAAACAACAAATATTTATATTTCTCACTGTGACATCATGAGTAGGCCTACATAAACACATTATCAGATTTGCATGTCAACAACATCTAATCGTGAGTCAGCCCATCTGGTCATGTTGAGATTAAGAAAAGATAGTAATCCTCACAATTGAGCACATTAAAACAACTAATTCATACGATCAACACACAAAAAGTAAAACAGGCTCGTGATTTTTAATGAAATAAGAAATATTTCTAAGCAGTGTAGTGCCAAAACAAAGTAATTGCAAATTGTTGAAGTGAAAGTACCTTGATATCTTTCTTCCAAAACAGACTGACTCACTGAGGATCTTGTCTTAACACATCTTTCACTTAAACAAAACTATCAAACAAGCGAACTGTTTAAGATTTGAATTAAGAGGTTTTTTTGACATTCTGTGACCTTTTCCATTGAAGTGAATATAAAAAGTGATTGAAGTGAATATAAAGGCAGTTTGAATTTGTACTTGATCCAAGAGAATTGCATATAAATAATATTTTAATCCAAATATTTAGTTTCATTACAATGTTCTGGTTATACTTACCAATATAAGGTGTCCTTAAGAGACCATTAGAGAAGAACTTTCCTTGAGATACCGAATGTGAACTGACCAAACAAGAAAGACTCTTCTTATTTGAATAGTGCTCTGGAATTTCCCCATTGTTTAAATTGTTTTATTTGAAGATGTCACATGTTTGAAAGGAAGCGGTACATGTTTGGTTTTGATACATGGTGCATGGTAGAGTATTGTAAAGCACATTGAATAAAGTCTATGGAGTGGTGGTGTAGTGGTCTAAGCACATAACTGGTAATCTGGAAATCAGAAGGATGCTGGTTCGAGCCCCACAGCCACCACCATTGTGTCCTTGAGTAAGGCACTTAACTCCAGGTTGCTCCGGGGGGATTGTCCCTGTAATAAGGGCTCTGTAAGTCGCTTTGGATAAAAGCGTCTGCCAAATGCATAAATGTAAATGTAAATGTCTTTCTTCCTATAACATGTCTCAAAATTTGTAGAATGGATTCAGACAAAGATTATTGGTAACATACAGTAATTAGCAAAGATAACACACAAGTAATTTAAACTAGGTGGAGTTCCCCTTCTGTCGCTCTCTCCACGTTGTGTCAGAGAAGCGACACTAGGGGTCTCTCTTGAGCACCGATATATACCTCTGTTCTATGAAAAAAGGCCAATGAGAAGTTGGCAGACAGTATTTGCATATCCTGCCCCCGGACATACGGGTATTTAAGCGGGGCGAATACGGGAGTTCATTCAGAAAATTTCTTCGGAGCCGATGGTCGTGTATGCAGTTGCTGCAAGTTACACACCAAGTTCCTGCTATTCCTCTGATGCTCTGCATGCTCTTGGACTTTACAGCGCACAACAGCGGCTTTCTCCTTCGTGCACCGCTGTGCATTCTTGCCCCTGGGCGCTTCGAAAGCGCAGATAAAAAAACTCTCACAAGTTTTTTTCATAAAAGAGTGATTTTATTAAAAGAGTAATTTCCTCTAAAAGACCAAAATACAGCGGTGTTGAACGTCCTTTTAAGGACGCATCTTTAAAAAGATGCCTTTCCGCCCCTGAGTTGTTCCTAGATGCGGTAGAGTGCTCTCCGCTTCAGACGGCCACAGGTGTTGTCTCGTGTGTCTGGGTAGCGATCACACCGAGGCTGCGTTTGTGGATGGTTCATGTTCTTACTGCGAGAACATGACCATGGACAACGTTGCGATCGCTGCTCGCTTTCAACCGAAAGCAAGCCACTCCAGCCGCCCCAGCGTTGCTCCTTCTTCCCTACGGGATTGAGGACGATGCGGTTGGCGATGGAGGCGATTTGGGGATGGCAGTGGGTGCAGCTCCGCCGGGTACGCCCCCTCGGACCACCTGGCCCCCCGGCACGCTCGTTGACTCCCGTCCGTGCTCGAGGCAACAGCGACTCGCCTTACAGCCAGTCTGCCTATCCTCTTGAGACCGAAGTGGATGAGCTCCACTCGTCACACCGCCACCTGCTCATCTGCCCTCGCCCCCCTCGACGGCTGAACGCGCCACGGATACACGGCAATTCCCCAGGTGGATAGGGCAGTTGCGCTCCACTTATGCCCTGGAAATCTTACCACCTGGCGGGGCCGCCCTGTACTCCCCTCCCGGCCCTGTAGAGCAACATCCTCGCTGACCGCGAAGGCCTACAGCGCCGCTGGACGCGCTGCTTCTGCCCTGCATGCCATGGCTCTCCTGCAGGTCCACCAAGCCAAGGCACTCAGAAACATGCACAGGGGTGGCCCTGATCCCGACACGCTGCAGGAACTGCACTCAGCGACCGACCTCGCACTGAGAGCGCCGAAGGTCACAGCGCAGGCGCTCGGGCAGGCAATGGCCATGCTCGTGGTCCAGGAACGTCAACTATGGCTGAACCTGGTCGAGATGCGTGAAGCTGACAAGACTCGCTTCCTCAACGCCCCTGTCTCCCAGTTTGGCCTCTTCGGCGACACCGTCGAGGACTTCGCCCAGCAGTTCTCCACAGTGAAGAAGCAGACGGAGGCCATCTCACACATCATGCCTCGCCGCAAACCTGCCGCCCCGGGCCGCGCCCCGTCTGCTCGCCAAGGGCATCCCCCTGCGGCTAGGAAACCCAGCTCTCAGCCCCAGAATGGGAACGTCTTTGGTTACGTATGTTACCTCCATTCCCCGATGGAGGGTTCGAGACGTTGTGTCCTCCCCGCCATGTCGTTGAGCCGAGCCACTGTTGTGGCCGGACCATTTCCGGCTCCTCAGAAAAATCCTGAATGAACTCCCGTATTTGCCCGCTTAAATACCCGTATGTCCGGGGACGGGGTATACAAATACTGTCTGCCAACTTCTCATTGGCCTTTTTTCATAAGTCAGAGGCATATTTCGGCACTCAAGAGAGACCCCTAGTGTCTCTTCTCCGACACAACGTCTCGTTCCCTCCATCGGGGAACGGAGGTTACATATGTAACCTAGATGATTTTAAACCAAAGAAAAGAAAGATAAACTGATATTGACATGCTATCTTTTTTGCATTAGTTCTGTGTGACAATTTAAAGCAGGGGTGTCAAACTGGGTTCCAAAATGCCTCCTTGTAATCTTCAAGAACACCTCAAGACGTTGATTAGCTGCTTCAGGTGTGTTTAATTAGTGTTGGAGCTAAACTCTGCTGGACTGTGGCCCTCCAGGAACCAAATTTGACACCCCTGCTTTAAACGATGGACAAGGTGAAGGCGGGAACCGGACGAAGCATCAAAATAATATTTTAATGTAAACTTAAACAAAAAGACACAAACATACGCGGCAGCTGCGCGTGGCTCTCTTTCTCTGTCGAACTGCCACATCCGGCTCAGCTTTATCCCTCTCCTCAGCTGATTAGCCCGATTGAGGGTCGGCCTTGCGCACTCAGGTCCCGGCACGGCCCCGCCCTCCTCCTTGTCACATTCTGGTTTAGCTAGTTTTCCATAAAGGACTCAGGTGTAAAATTTTGGCACAGCATCTATTTATCGATAATGACAGATATGTTTCTTGATTATTTTCAGCCACTGCTCTTGTAAAATATTTAGTTGTTTTTCATATTTCAAAACATGAAACATAAATTGAAGGTCTTTTAAAAATGTCCTACACTAGTTATAATTTTTTTTTGCTGGATACACACGTACCTTAGACAATATCAGAGACACTGTTGAACAATGCAGTTATATCATCCGTGTCCGCTTCTAACAAACACATTCCTCAATGCTACGTCAATGCTCTTTCATCCTGGCATGATGTTTCTCTTTTGGTTTATGCAGACTGGCAACATTTTTATCATACATGTCATGGTATTGTTTATGTGTTTAAAAGGTGTGCTGGCAAGCACGAGAAGATCATGAGCAGGTTATTCTGTTTTTGATAGAAGATCAAAAATTTCTTTCATTTCCACTTTCAGATTTTCATTTACTTAAAGGAATAGTTTTCACAAAAATAATATCCTGTCATCATTTACATATTTACCAGGTTTTGTTCCAAAAACATATGACCAAACTGACTTAATTTTTGCAGCACTAGCCCAATGAATGGAATTGCAAAAATAAGTTTATATATGTCCCTGTTATTGTGTCTTAATAGATGGGTCACTCAAAATAAACTGTATTTTTTATAGCGCTACAGTTTTTTGAGAAAATTAACCTACAAATCACTTAAAGATATCTCTACATATTATGTAGGGGCAAAGGAAAGTATTTTAACACACAAAAAAATTACACATTTCAGTTTTAAGTGTGCTGCATAAGAAGTGCTGCAATAAAAAGTACTGCAATAAAAAGTTCCAAAAATGCTCAGAAATAGATAGATAATTTAAGAGTATATCAACAAAATATATCAAAAGCTATTCTGTGAATCAAAAGCTCACAGAAGAGACATATCTCTAGATTTATGCAATGGTAGTGGACTGCCCGTCCATTTAACGCTTCAATACAATTGAAGAGCTGGTTAATGGTCAAGTGATCATCTGTGTTCCGCAACTGCTTTCGGGTCCTTGAATAACGTGTAACGTGCGAGTAAGTGCAGCCGGTGGACTTTCTGGTGCCCTCCTAGGGTAAGGTATGAATTCCAGTATTTTTTTTATTATTTACAGCGGTGTTTTCAAAACCAAAATGCATAAATGTAGAGAACAATTGTAAAATGTGTTACTTGAAGAGCTTCATGTTGTATGTCTTCTAAACCAATTTTTCCCAACTGTTTTTATTCCACGGCACACTTTTAATGACAAAATAATTCTACGGCACACCACTATCCCACATACGCTAACCATCGTCAATATTTTTCCTTTTAAATAACCTGTACATGTTTTCTGTCTGTCTTAGTTGCGTGTTTACTTGTAATGTTTAAAATTCGGCTATGCAAAAAAAAAAAAAAAAACAGTCACATACAGTGCTTGCATTAGATTTTCTCATCGTCTCATCATTATTTATGAGGAGAACAGATGAACAACAGAGAAGCAGATGAATGTTTTTCCCCCCGTAGTGACAGTGGAGGCCACTAAAACACGACATATGAGCAACACAATATTACAAAAAACAAATACGATTAAGATATGAACAAAACACGTAAAGAATGAACTGAACAGAACTCAATCAACAACTCAAATCTTCCTCCTGATCCGCATCGACTTAAACTCGTCTGTGCGTAATCAAATACATCAAGGGAGACTGATGCTGAGGAAATTGTCATTAGATTTTGCGTCTTTGTCTCAGACAGACGACTTCTCATTGCAGTTTTAATTTGGTTCTGGAGACTGAACCCAGAGTCAAGTGCCGCATCGCCCTCCACATGACAAGAGTTGCAGAAAGTGTCACAGAGAGGCGATTTTACCAGTTTGCCACGTAAAAAAGCGGGAGGTGTGCACAATAAACTTTGAAAACATGTAAGAGAGAATTTGATACATGGTGCATGGTAGAGTATTGTAAAGCACATTGAATAAATTGATACTTCAAATCAAATCAAATCACTTTATTGTCACACTACCATATGCACAAGTGCAACAGTGGGTGAAAGTCTTGTGTGCAATTCCGAGCAACATAGCAGTCATGACAGTGACGAGACATATACCAATTACAATAAACAACATATTTACACAACACAATTTACATATCAAATGTACACATTTACTTGGGGGAAGAAGCTGTCATGTAGTCACCTGGTGCGTGTCCTGATGCTGCAATACCGCCTGCCTGATAGTAGCAGTGAGAGCAGACCATGACTCGGGTGGCTGGAGTCTCTGATGATCCTCCAAGCTTTGCAGGGCTTTGCGGTTGTTGGCGGAGCTATTGCCGTACCAGGCGGTGATGCAGCCAGTCAGGGTGCTCTCTACAGTGCTGGTGTAGAACCGTGTGAGGATGTGGTGGTTCATTCCAAACTTCCTCAGCCGTCTCAGGAAGAAGATGCTCTGGTGAGCCTTCTTCACAACGGCCTCAGTGTGGAAGGACCATGTGAGTTCTTCAGTGATGTGGACACAGAGGAAATTGAAACTGCTGACTCTCTCCACCGGTGCTCCATTAATTGTGATGGGACTGTGTTCTCTGTCTTTCCTCCTGAAGTCCACTACAAGCTCCTTGGTTTTACTGACATTGAGGGAGAGGTTGTGCTTCATTGTCAGTGATCAGACCTACCACCGTCGTATCGTCAGCAAACTTAATGATGGCATTGGAGCTATGTGTTGCCACACAGTCATGTGTTTATAGGGAATACAGGAGTGGGCTGAGAACTCAGCCCTGCGAGGCTCCAGTGTTGAGGGTCAGTGATGAGGAGACGTTGCTGCCCATTCTAACCACCTGACGTCTGCCTGACAGGAAATCTAGGATCCAGCTGCACAGCGAGCTGTTTAAGCCCAGAGCCCGGAGTTTCTCATCAAGCTTGGAGGGCACTATGGTGTTGAATGCTGAGCTGTAGTCTACAAACAGCATTCTCACATATGTGTTCCTTTTTTCCAGGTGGGAGAGAGCAGTGTGTATTGTAGATGCAATGGCATCATCAGTGGGGCGGTTGTTGTGGTAGGCAAACTGCAATGGGTCCAAAGAGGTGGGCAGCACAGAGCAGATGTGATCTCTGATTAACCTCTCAAAGCATTTGCTAATGATGGGGGTCAGAGCAACAGGACGGCAGTCATTTAGGGAAGTGATTTTGGCTTGCTTCGGTACAGGCACAGTGGTTTACTTTTTGAAGCATGTGGGGACTACAGACAGGGAGAGAGACTGGTTGAAAATGTCAGTTAAAAACACCAGCCAGTTGGTTTGCCCATGCTCTGATGACGTGGCCCGGAATGCCGTCCGTACCCACGGCTTTACGGATGTTCACCCGTCGGAAGGATCGTGTCACATCCGCAACAGAGATGGAGAGTGAACCAACCTATGTAGTGTTGGCTGCGAGTGCTCTCTCCACGAGGGCGGTGTTGTTGTCCTCAAAATGAGCATAAAATGTGTTAAGCTCATCCGGGAGAGAGAAAGCGGTGTTCACGGCGGAGTTTTTATTCCCTTTGTAATCCGTGATGATGTACATTCCCTGCCACATACTTCTAGAGTCTGTGGTGTTGAACTGTCCTTCAATTTTGTGCCTGTACTGGCGTTTGGCTGCACTGATAGAGTTACGGAGGGCATAACTGGCTTGTTTACACTCTTCCGCGTTTCCGGAATTAAAAGCGTATGTCTGCGTGTTAAGTGCCGTGCAAACATCGTTGTTAACCCATGGTTTCTGGTTGGGGTAGATCCGTATTTTTCTGGTTGGCACATCGTCCTCTACCAGCGTAAACCTTGATGTCATCATCAGAGGCGGTCCGGAACATCTCCCAGTCCACGTGATCAAAACAGTCTTGTAGCGCAGAGTCTGATTGGTCCGACCAGCACTGGATCGTTCTGAGGGTGGGTGCTTCCCGTTTCAGTTTCTGCCTGTAAGCGGGCAGAAGCAGAACAGAAGAAAGGTCTGATTTTCCAAATGTTGGGTGGGGGACAGATTAGTAGCCATCCCGGAAAGGAGAATAGCAATGGTCCAAAACCTGGTCCCCTCGTGTGTTGAAGCTGATGTGTTGGTGGTATTTTGGTGCGATTGTTTTAAAATTGGCTTTGTTAAAGACCCCGGTAACAATGAACGTGGCCTCAGGGTGCGTGGTTTCCTGCTCACTTATACTCCCATACAGTTCCTTGAGTCCCGGTCTGTCGGCTTGTGGGGGGATGTACACAGCTGTGCTAATGACCGCTGTGAATTCCCTCGGTAACCAGAATGGTCGACACAGAAGCTTGAGATATTCCAGATCAGGAGAGCAGAAAGACTTGATAAAATGTATGTTCCTCTGATCACACCATGATTTGTTGGTCATAAAACAAAAACATTTTACCTGAGAGGTCTTTCGCTCTGTCCGCTCGGTGCACGGAGAACCCCGCGGGTCTGATGGCCGAGTCTGGAATCTCCGCAGACATCCAGGTTTCTGTAAGGCAGATAATGCAGCAATCCCTCGTCTCTCATTGGAAAGAGATCCACGCTCTCAGCTCGCAGAGTTGTTGTCCAGAGACTGAACATTTGCAAGTAATATACTGGGTAGCGGGGGTCGATTTGCACGACGTCTTACTCTGATAAGAACGCCGGCTCTTTTTCCCCTTTTCCTTCTGCATTTCCGAGGCCAGGCAGCCCAGACAAATGGCTCCGCTGGCGTGTTTGTAAACAGCGGGTCGGCATTGAGGAATTTGAAGTCCAGTTTTCGGTGTGTAATTGCTGAACCAATGTCCAAAAGCGTTTGTCTGTCGTATGCAATAAGGCAGACAACATCCAAGACAAAAAAACAAAAAACTGTAAACAAAACAAACAATAAACTGCAGTGTTGTGTCGGAGCACGCAATGCAGCAGCCATACAAGGCGCCATCTTGAGTCCATCTGTGGACTCAAGGTGCAGCATGATGTTTAATAAGTAATAAATCAAAGTACAAAAACAAGGTAAACACTGGAACAAGGCAAAACTAGTGTAAGAGCCATTAGTTATGTGTTTCTTTATATAGATGTGGAATAAGTAATTGTGTGCATTAAGCATTCTTAAGTAATTATACGTAAATAATTTAATATGTGTAATATAATATTTCTTAGCAGCAATGACATCGTGTCCAGAAACGATGGTTAGTGTTTTTTGTGATGCAATATGGGAGCATTTTTCCAGTTAATTTTGTTATTAAGCTTTATCTAAAAGAAATGTATGGACTATTGAATGTTATTCGAGTTCAAATCACGCTCACACAGAAAGAAGAAGCAACAAGAAGGAAATTTGGATGGATTGATATCACAAGTTAAGTAAAAAAAACTCGCTCGGTGGATATGGAAAGTGAAACTGAAAGTGCGGGGACGGCGCGCTTTGAATCGACGACAAGGACATCATCGATAAAGGCTCGTCTGTGAGTAAACAGAAAACGTCATGGTCGCTGATTATTAATAGTGGACACTAGTGCTTTATTCTTCGTGGATTTAAAACTTCATCGCATAGAAGAACGTCGTCTCTAATTAAAGTTACATTCTTTGAAGGAGGTAATGGACATTAAATCAGCTATAAAGTTTACTCAATGCATGTATGAAGAAGCTGAAATGCATATGTTTGATACAGAAAGGTTGATGATTGATGATGACAATCTACAGAATGTACAATATTTGATGCAACTTGACTTTGCACAATTGGTAACAGAGTTTACTGATTTAAATGTGCAAGTTCAAAATCTTTTGCCTGAAGATGAAAAGATTGCTGATCAACAAAATTGGTTTCAGCCTAAAATTGATTCCCTGAGACATTTTGAAAAGAAAACAGAAAATTGGATAGCTGCTGCTAATGATAAAAAAGGCCAAAATGAACAAAATCAGAAACATTGTTCCTTGTTGATGGGAAAGTCAAGGGTTAGCCCACTCAAGCAAATAACAATCCCTGGACTTGAACTGACAGTAGCCACTGTAGCCGTCAAAATTGACAAAATACTAAGACAAGAGCTTCAAATCCCACTACAGCAGTCTGTTTTCTGGACAGACAGATCTACAGTGCTCAGCTACATTGGCAATGAGAGTGCTCACTTCAAAACCTTCGTAGCAAATAGGATCTCACTTATATGAGATGCTACTACTCCGTTACAGTGGAGGTTTGTTAAGACATCTCAAAATCCTGCAGATCAAGCTACTAGAGGTCTTAAAGCAAAGAACTTTGTGCTAGCAGAATCATCGATTAAAGGGCCCAATTTATTGTTGAAACCAGAAAAAGAATGGCCCCCAAAGACCAGATCAAATGAGTCAAGGTGCACAACAAGACCCTGAAATCAAAAATGAAATCAAGGTCAACATCCTCAACATCAAAGGAAACAATGACATTAAGTTAACTGATTACTACTCTAACTGGTTTCATCTAAAAAAGGAAGTGGAATGGATGCTAAGACTCAAAGAAATACTTTTACAATTAAGTAGCTATTTCTTATTCATAAATGTTCAAGTTTAATGGCTCTCAGTATTTGTAAATGAATATGATAATTGTTTTGTCTCCTGCCCAACCAATTAGGGGCCGGATGTGTAAGAGCCATTAGTTTCTTTATATAGATGTGGAATAAGTAATTGTGTGCTTTAAGCATTGTTAAGTAATTATAAGTAAATAATTGAATATGTGTAATATAATATTTTTTAGCAGCAATGACGTCATGTCCGGAAATGACGGTTAGTGTTTTTTGTGATAAATATGGGAGCGAGACCGTGTAACATTTTTCCAGTTAATTTTGTTAATAAACTATATCTAAAAGATGTTTCTGGACTATTGAATGTTATTCGAGTTCAAATCACGCTCACACAGAAAGAAGATGCAACAATAAGGAAATTTGGATGGATTGCTATAACAACTAGGGACTAGGAAATAAAACAGAAGACAGAGGATAATCACAAGACATCACAACATAAGGATGCCATCGTGTAGCCTGGCACTTCTATTCAGTTAATTTGAAATAACCCTCAAAAAATCCTCTGTATAATACTCACCCACTGATTTTGATTGCATGGTGGTTTTTAAAGACCACTTGTCTCCCTCCATATCATTTTCCAGTTATTTAAAATCAACTTTTATTTTAAATGCTACCTTACAAAAAAATCTTAATTTTCACACGTCCTCATAGATTGTCTATGTCCTTCAGTTGCGGTCATTCAGTTATTATACATTTAACATGATTTTGATCCTGTTTGAATATCTTGTGTACTTGAATTATATTTTATTGACTGAACATTAATTCTATTATTTATTTCTGTAAACCCACATTACTGATTAAAAATGTTTTATTACCTTTTTAACCCTCTGGGGTCTGAGGGTGTTTTGGGCCCTGGATAAGTTTTGACATGCCTTGACATTTGTGCTTTTTTCAGTTGCTTAAAAACATATTAATGGCTAAAGTCTGATAACACTGTATTCAGCACAAACTATACTACAATAATATGTGAGCAACATGTATGTACAGGTTTTTATTTTTTGAGAAAATAACGTTTATGTGTGGTTTTTGAAAAAACTAAAAGTTTAAGTCACTGAAATAAAGCCATATAACACATACTCAACATTTGTCCACAATACTTTTGAGAACTGGATGTTGTAGCCTAGAGTTTTTGCAACAAAATGATGTGAAAATCATCCTGATCACTAATTCATACAAAACAATATAGTAATGCGAGGAGGTGTGAACTATCATGAATATTGATTGTAATTCACACCTAAGGACACAAAGACCACTCCTCTGGGCCTATCAATGAAGAATGTAACAGAAAGAGAATGAATGTGAGGAGACTTAATGATCAAAATCAAGTTTTAAGTTAAAAGAAGTAATCTGACTATATATTTTCTTTACATAAAGACTTTACTTAATTTTAGACCTACACTACCATATAAAAGTTTTAGAAGAAGTATTCTGCTCACCAAGACTGCATTTATTTGATCCAAAATAGAGTAAAAACATTGTGTGAACTCTTTTTACAATTTAAAAGATCAGTTTTCTATTTAAATATATTGTAAAATGCAATTTGTGATCAAAGCTGAATTTTCAGCATCATTACTGCAGTCTTCAGTGTCACATGATCCTTCAGAAATTATTATAATATGCTGATTTTCTAATATGCGCATATTTAAAGTGCATTTTACTCATTTACACCTGAACAGATATTTGCAAGCACAAGCTTTGTTGATGATAATGAGGCAGCATAGATAAATTATATTCTAACATTCATATAATTTTATATCATATTACATATAATATTTATATCATACAGCATACAATTTAAATACCTGCTTTAGCAGAAACAGAATTTAAATGTAACTAAAACTTGCTTATTAGGACATTTTTTAAATGTCAATACTCTGAATCCTGGCTGGCAAGTCTGGAAACAGCCCCAGTAGTAAAATATGTACATGTTTATATAAAATAGCATGTCAACTAATTCAAACTAAATGACTTACTCGTCCGAAATTGTATCCTCGGCTGGATCAAGTCTCTCTTCAAAATACAAACGTTCATCGGAGTCCCGCTCTTCTTCTGAGAAAAATGTTAACTCTTCGTCACTATCCAGGAGGTTCCTCGCCTGTGTAGCGTTACAAACACGCAGAAAAATGAATGAAATGTGTTTACATGAAACCTCACAGTCCGGGGTGTGTACATTTGTGTTGATTGTCTCAGTACATTAGCGTATGAATGGCGCGCTCTGCTGGTGGGTGTGATCACATTAGAGATAATTAGATGGACCAGTAAAAACTGCACATCGCTTTGTTTCATACAGATTTCATTGAAGGAGAATATTTGTTAAAAGTAGACATTTTAAGCTTTCTTTATATGTTTCATGTTTGTGTGATAAGTAATCGCAAATAAAAGTAGACCCTTTATAGTCTCTAATGATGTCTTACACTTATCTGTCTACCCAAAAATTACAGAGTATTTTAAGTTGTTTCTGCTGTAATGCCGAAAATATCCAGCAGGACGCGCCGGCATCCAGAGGGTTAATAACCAGATTATCTTTTAATAATATACATAGTTTGTAATTATGTCAGTTAAAACATGATTTAAATATCTATTTATGCATGTACCATATCCTTAAAAACTGTCATTACATACTTTTGCACTCTTATACATTCTTAACAGAATCCCTCCCAACAGATTCTTTTAAAAGATCTTTTGTTTTTGGATGCTTGTCTTATATATATATATATATACACACACATCTTGCCATTTTCGTGCATGCATGCACATTATTAAAGTTATTTTGACTGTTTAGCCGGTGCCCGCCTCCTCCTTGCCCACCTGGACCCTTTACAGTTAGCCTACACTGCCTCATTATTAGTGCAAATTGTTCCTTAAGTGTTAGTAGTAATAATGCACACCATTTTGATATGGAATGCTATTTAATTTATCACTGTTATATATAATGTGTGCGTGTGTACATTGTGATTGTGTTCTATTTGTTTTGTATATGCTTTAATAAACTAAATGTATAAGCAGCATAAAAAAACGTTTTATTATTATGATTAATAATAGCATTTCATCTGTATGTATGACAGTAAAACCAACTGCAAAATGTTCTTCCTGGAAACAGTAAGACATCCATTGGATTTGCAGTGAAAATTTTATTTCAAATGATTTTATTAATAGGTTTGAATTTCAATAGCATATATTCTGCCATAATTCTGTAAAATAAAATAAAATCAATTCTAGGAACCAGTAACAAGACACAGTCTTTGGAGTTGAGACAGAAGACTAAGAGAAGCTTAAAGCGCCTGTCAATAAACGCCATGATACAGTGGAGCCAGGCAGATGCCTGTGAGATGTGTCTGTCCATGAGTGACTTAACCACACACGCACACACAAGCGTAAACACCTACTCAAATCTCCTATACCCTCATATCAACATGACTACCTGAATATTCAACCTGTCATGTGCCTATGCCTTGTGGCTTCTTCAATGTAAATAAACCCCTTTTGAATTTAACCTGGCTGTTTGGATCCTATCCTGTTCTGACCGACACACCGGGAGGCGAATGGATAATTAGGAACCTCCTTAGTATACCGCCTTTGCTCCTCCCCCAAATTATCAAACATTGTGGTCCTTCGAGCCAGATCCAGTCATTCCCCTGGATAAAGAGGATTCATCAACCCTAATATGCAGCAACAAGGGGTATATGCAGATGGCGGGAGGCCTCAGTGGCACGTCCACCCTCCAACTTACTTAGAGGTCTGTGAGCTCATGGCCACACAGCAGAAACAGGTCAGTCAGCATTTGGCACTTTATGATGAGGAGGTAGGAGGGGGTAGCCTGCTGGATGTCGGGAGAGTTCCTTCGTTATCAGGCAGAGCCTCCAGCCCTATTAGTCAGTATTTTTGGAGCAAAATGGATGAGTGGTCTGCACCTAGAGAGTGGTCACAGTTTCAAGTTCCTACACAGTCAGCTCCGACAGCTCAGTCATCCCCTCATCGCAGGCCCTGGGAAGGGAACCAGACTCGGTTCACTCCACAGAGTGCTCATATTACCCCACATAATCCTCAGCAGTCACACAGTGCTATATCCTACCCAGTTGACCTAATGGCTTTTCCTCGCTTAGCCCCATGTGGACACCACATTAAGAAGTGCCCACCATCACACCAAATAGAGTTCCTAATCCCACCTATAGTGCAGGCTATAACCCTACAGTTCCCTCAGAACAGGCTGCAGACAGGAGAGATAGTGATGGTGTGCCTAATCAGCTTGTTGAAGACTCTGTAGAGCCAAGAGCAGGTGTTAGACTTACTGGGCAAGATGCTCAGTGATATTCAAGTAATAAGAGATCAGATCCAGGCAGGCTCACCTCTAAAGCCCCTTATCTGTTGTGATCTCTAGCTCAAGGGTCACGAAAGTGAAACTGTCATTCCTACCATAGAGGAGGTCTGCCACCTAATGATTACAGTAATTGGGGTCCTGCTCCTAGCCATCATGCAGGTCCGACTCCTGAGCGCTGTTAGGGTTACACGTTTGCCTTCTGAATGGTCACGCTATGACCATAAGCCACCTATATGCCCTGTGCCTGCTTACACAGTTGTTTGTCCGTATCCTGGGTGGAGAGAGAGAACATATCATGGTCCCACACCAAAAATTCCTGACTTTAGTACAGAGGACCCGAGTGAGTTCACTAGTCTCAAGATCGCCATAGAGAACCTCCTACCCCTGATGCTACAGAGCTCTTCCGTTACCAAATCCTGCTGGATCATCTGAGGCTAGATGAGGCAAGGTGCACATCCCTGTACGGCGGCAAAAGTCAGAGCCCCAGGAAAACCGCAGGAGAGTCAGAGCCCTTGATAGAGCGGTCAACCACAGTTCTCCATGGAGAAGATGCTAGCCCTGTTAATCCACCTGCCGCAACAGGCCCTGTAGTTCCCTCAGTCAGTTCGAGGGCCGCCAAAGTGGCGCCTTAATCCTTCTGTCCCTACTGTGATTCGGAAGTTCACTATCTTAGTCAATGCTCCACTTTCAAATCCTTTAATAAGCAACAGATCACCGACTGGTTACGGCAGATCACCACTACTGGTGCCACGGATGTGCCCATCAAGCGGTTAAGTGCACCCTTAGGAAACCCTGTAATCTCTGTAAAGGTCATGCATCTCCAGATCCTATAGGATGTCAACACTAAGCCTATGACAGACGGTTCTTGCTTAATTTGTTCAGCTACTGCCATGTTGTACCTAGACAAGCCTGATACCGACAAGTGGTTAATTCTGTAGGTTGTCAGAGTCCTACTCTGCTACCAACGCAAGACCCTTGACATTCATGCTGTTCTGAATGACAGCTCGGAGAGGACAATAAAGAGCTGGGGGTCCGTGGACAGATGGAGAACGTAGCCCTACAGACCATTTGACAGGATGTGCAGATAGTCAATGGCTCTTTAGTCTACTTCCATATCTCACTTCTGACGCAGCCAGAGAATATATTCGAGATCACTGCTGCCTTCACAGCTGAGCGCTTAGGGCTCAGCCGACCATTCTAACCCTCAAAGTGTTACTGCAAGCCTTTGAAAAAGTGCGCCCGCTTCAGCTCATTGGAGCCGATAATACCCACCTCATTACACCTATATCCCCTGTCGACTTGAGCCCAGCTGGAGGACTTGCTGCTATTCACACCAGTCTCGGACTCTGCAAGGACCTTTGAGACTGGTGAAGAGTCCAATAGGTCCGCAGAACTACTGCTTCCTATCCTACACTCCTGCTGATCTAGCGTTGCGGAAGGATGTCGAAAGGCTGTGGCAAGTCGATGTTCTGCCCTACCTCTCTGAGAAACAAGTTACCAGATCTAAAGAGGATCAAGAAGCTATTCGCCTCCTGGAAGCAGCAATCACCTGAGTGGAGGTGGACGGAGTACTTCGTTATGCCACTCCCTTGCTACGCAGGAAATAATTCCCTTTCTATTGTGCCACTAAGGACGCAGTGATGCTTAATCTCTGAGGAATGGAGTGATGGCCCGCCCTGATCCCTGCCAATGCAGAAGTGTACAAGGCAGAGATCAAAAGTCGGAAGACAACTGGGTGGCCGTCAAGCTGTCGGAGGCGGAGAATGTGGCCTCAGGTGAGAACTGTTACATTCCGCACCAAATGGTTCACCACATCGGTAATGACCGCCTAGTATTTAAATGTTCCTTTCAATATGAGGGTCTGAACCTTAATGACGCTCCCTTTCCTGGCCCTATGTTGAGTCCTTCACTCCTAGAGTTCCTCCTACAGTTCCGAGAGCATACTGTGGCAATAAGCAGGGACATCCGTGGGATGATTAACCAGGTACTACTCCTACCTGAGGACTGGGCCCTCCCATGCTTCCTATGGTATGACATGGCCAGAGCTGACTCTCCTGATGTCTAATGCTGCGCATTATTCTTACTCCAGCGACATGTAGTAACAGTGTTACTACACAGTGCCAATCCTACACAGTGTCATCCTTCCCTATACTACTTGGGCAAAGATAATAGAACAGCAGCTATGGGCCAGCCATCGAGACTGGGACAATCCGCAGCCTGGCAGGATGAGCTACAAGACCTACCACAGATAACACTACCTAGATGGTACACTCATATTCCTATGTATCATCCAGATACCCGCCATGAGATTGGCATACAGGGCTATTGCCTACTTACATTCGAAGGAGGGGTTCCATGTCAGCCTCCAAGGAGGATTCCATGTCACCTTCATACTTTTACCCCACGAAAGCAGCAATCGAATCCCAGGTTGGAGCTCTGCGCAGCCCTGACAGGAGCACAGCTGGCAAAAGTGCTCGCGGAGGAGCTCACTCTGGAAATTGGATGAGTCACCTGCTGGAAATATTCCATGAACGTCCTCCATTGGCTGTATTCCAAGTCCTGCCGCTATAAGGTCTTCGTAAGCACCCGACTAGTGGATATTCAGGAGTCAACTGACCTACAAGCCTTGCAATATGTAGACTCGGCAAACAACCCTGCTGACGATCTCACCCGAGTCCGGAACCTGAAAGACTTCGCCAGTACTATATATACCGATAGATACAAGGCCCAGGATTCCTACTATGACCTCCAGCAGAGTGGCCCTCTCTTCCAACCCTGCACCCTGAGCTGAAAAGTATCTCGTTCTGTGGAATCATTACTGAGATCCAAGCTCCTCCTGATGAGAGGAAATATGATAGGTGGGAGGACATGGTAGAGGCTGTCGCTCGAGAGCTACATGGAGCGGCTGCGAAGGATGACTCTCCCCTGGCGAGTGCCTACCGAGAAGCCAAAACAGTTGTTCTAAGGAGGGCACAGATGGGCAGTTTGGAGTTTGACACAGACCACCAGCTCATCTGTGATGGAGGCCGCTTATGACAAGTGGAAGTCATTGATCCTGCCACTGTGCATCCTGTGGTACAGGAAACCAAATATCCCAGTACTCAATTCCTAATCAGAGTGTTTTCTGAGAGGTAGAGAGGCAGTTCGGAAGCATCAGAGGAACTGTCTTGAGAACTGTCATGAGGTTGAAGCCAGCGAAGCATAAAATGTGTCATCTGCCCCTGCCGCGTCTCTGACCCTAAGGTACGTATCGGCTGTCCAGGCCGACTTTGATGATTTCACCCCTAACTATCTCCTGATGGGGCAGCCTGATGAAGGTTTAGTGTATCCTGAGTCTGAGCTCCTATTGAGATGCAGGTGGAGGGACTTCCAAGTGCTAGCAGACAGGTTCTGGGCTTCCTTCGTACGGCACTACTTACCAAGCATGCAGGCGAGAGAGAGATGGCAGCAACTATCCCCTGACATCGCACCCGGCACCGTAGTCATGTTAGTTGACCCTCAATTTCACTGTTCCCTGTGGCACATCAGAAAAGTTAAGAGAGTCTTCCCGGGTACAGATGGTCATGTCCGAACAGCTGAGATAGAGATAAATAACAAAGTATACACTCGGCCCATAGCATGCCTAATAGTTCTCCCTGAAATTCTCAAAGGGGAGGACGATTTCCATTTTCCAAAGGGACATATTTGCGCACAATTTTGGGGCGGCAATGTTGGAATGGTGGAGCTTAGAGTGCCTGTCAATCACCGCCATGATACACCGGAGAAATTCAGATGAATTTCTGAATTTTCTGAATTTATTGAAAGGATAGCCCCTTGAGATGTAACATCTCATTTTCAAGGGGGTCCGACTGCAGAGTATCGTGCGGGAGAGAGAGATCGTTAGCGGACATGTCCGTCATATGTGTTTGTGTCTTTATTTTAAGTTTCTCATTAAACTATTATTTATATCGTCAAGCCGGTTCTCGCCTCCTCCTTTCCATTGATCCCTTTACACTAACACATATTACGGACATGTCCGCTAACGATCTCTCTCTCCCGCACAACACTCTGCAGTCGGCCTTTAAACCTCAGAGGCTTGATTAGCCTAATACGGGACCGGGTGCGTAGGATCACGACCCGGCCCCGCTCTCCGCCCTGCCACAATGTGCTTAGATAATTTGTTGTGGGTGCTAAAATATGCGTCCACGTGTGAATAACCACACACACACACACACACACACACAAACATATATTCAAATACTCTCCTATACCCTAATATCAACCTTACTACCTGAATATTCAAACTATCATGTGCCTGTGCCTTGTGGATTCAAACAAACTATCAAACAATAATAAAATAATAATTACTATTACTATCAGTATTTCATATTTGATTTAATCTACTGTTAAATGTTATGTGTGTGTGTGTACATTTCAAAGACCTTGGTGCACAGTTTGCTCTTATTTTTAAACTGTGGAAAACTCTGGTGGGGAATCATTGGCCATTTGTTTTTTTGTTTGTGTACTTTTGAGATGTCCCTAACTCGAGCAAGCGCCTATCAAGCTGTACTAGTGCATCTAAGCCAGGATTCCTCAATAGGCAGCGTCTTTTCTTTCTACAAACATATAACCTGTCTCCTGCCCTGCCCAGCTGTGAATTCTAGATTAACACTGTTCAGGCATTTCTTTACCTATTTTGGCATAACTGTTTAATTATGTTCTTTCCATGGTGTTGATGCATGTTGCAGAAATATCATCCTGTTTATATTTGAACATGTATTTTGCCATGAGTAAACAGACTCCCGAACCTAACAACTCTTTTTATAATGTCTGGCTTAATGCCTGGATAATATAACACAAGATTCTGTGATACAAATACACATGCACGATAGTGCATATTAAGATGTATAGAACAGTATAACATATGATGCATATGCCTAATATTAAAAATTATAATCACTGGCTCACGGCCTTTACTTTTTTGAAATTATTGCAATACTTTGTTATATTTTCCTCACAATAAAAATAGCAGTGTGTTTCTGAAGTTTGTTTGTGTACAGTAAAATATTGCATGTAAATAGTAGGGATGGGCGATACCAGTTATTTTCTTTTCGATCCGATACCAAGTACTTTGAAGACAAGTATCGCCGATTCCGATACCGATACTTTTATGAATTATTTATATGTAAGTGATTGCAACATTATTAATAATAAATAACATGGACATGACAACGTTTTGCTTACATTTATTAACAAGCACTGAAAACTTTTACAACATTTCTTCCAAACAAGTTGACATTAACATTTTGCAGATGACTCTGCGAGTCATCTATAAAATATAATACATATATTATGTTCTTAAAGCTGTGTTACAGGCATTAAGAATTTATAATGATAGTAAATCTCTCCCGTGTTACTTGACACAAACTATATCATTTGTTTAATAAACTTTTTTTTTTTAAATGTTAAAAATAATATATAAATGATTTAACTCAAAATATCCACCAGATAGCCTATCAGGTAACAGAAATAGATATATATATAATGAAAAAATGTTTAAAGCAAAGTATCCAGTTTAATATTCTGCTCCAAATAAAATACTGTAATAGCTTCATATCTGAAACAGTATATATTGTACAAATAATAGCTATAAATAATGTGACTTTTTGTATTCAAATAATCTAACCACCACTTTATACCTGGATAACGTTTTTGACCTCTCTGAAAGCATTCTGCTAGTGAACTCTGCCTCGAGCTAGAAGATGTGGGTCGTGTCTGTGTTGACTCCTCTGCTCGTTTCAGCTGCACCTCGTCGTGCTCTGTAGGGTGTTTTGCTTTCAGATGTTTGGTCAGATTTGTGGTATTACCACAGTGGCGTATGTTTTTTTACAAATGTCACACGAGGCTTCGTCAGTATTTACTGGAGTGAAATAGCTCCAAATAACACTTCTTTTTCGTTCACTCATTGCAGTCATGCACTCGAACACCTGTCTGCGCTAACTGACCGTACGTTCTGCTTCATTAATTCCTAGTGATGATCGCCAGAGTGTTTATATGCCTACTGCCTCTGGCGGTCAGTAGGAATTCACAGAACATGTACTAATTGTCGCAAGCGCGTCACAATTTGCTCTGGCCAACCTGTCAACAGCGCTATCGACAATTTGTGGATGCTCTGACGTATTTGAAATAGGTGGCTAAACAAACAGATAGTATCGGTACTTTTATTTGAGAATCGATCCTTTTGATACAAAGGCAGTATCGAAAATATCGATACTTAAGGATCGATCCGCCCATCCCTAGTAAATAGTCTTTTTATGGGATATTTTTACTTCAAGCTTAGTGCCGAACCTCGCTGCTATTTTTAATGCCAGGAGAATATGATATTCATTAAATAATGTATATTAAGACAAAACACCATAAGCAGCCTTTCAAAAACAGTGTTTGCAGTACAAATGGTTCAATTATATAATTTTTGGGGTTGCCAGCTGCATCTACATCTGTGAGTCATTGTTTTCTAAAATTTAGATTTACATTTACATTTATTCATTTGGCAGACACTTTTATCCAAAGCAACTTACAAAAGAGGAACACATAAGCGAATAATTTTAAGGAGACAGTGGTACAAAAGTGCCATATTACAAAGTTTCACTAGCATCAGAATAGTATTCAAAACATATACAAGTGCATTTTTTTGTTTGTTTGTTTTTGTTTTTTGTTAGTGACTAGTTAAGTGCTCTTGGAAAAGATGTGTTTTAAGTCGTTTTATGAAGACAGAGATGGAGTCTCCTTCACAGATGGAGTTGGGAAGGTCATTCCACCAATGTGGAATGATGAAGCTGAAAATCCAAAGTTTTTTGGTGCCTCTTTGTGTTGGTACAACAAGGCAACGTTCCTTTGCCGACCGCAGGCTTCTGGCAGGAGTGTAGCTCTGCAGAAAAGATTTTAGGTATGTTGGAGCAGACCAAGTGACTGTTCTGTATGCCAGCATCAGAGCCTTGAATTTGATATGTGCATCATCTGGTAGCCAGTGGAGGGAGAAAAAGAATGGTGTAACGTGTGCTCTCTTTGGTTCAATAAAGACCAGAAGTGCTGCTGCATTCTGGATCATTTGCAGAGGTCTAATAGCACATGCAGGGAGGCCTGCAATGACTGTTACAGTAGTCCAGCCTAGTTATGACAAGTGACTGAACAAGCAGTTGTGTGGCATGTTCAGATAGGAAGGGTATTATCTTCCTGATGTTGTAGAGTGAAAATCTACATGATCTTGCGGTCTTTGAGATGTGGTCTGTGAAATTTAGTTTGTTATCAATGGATACCCCTAGATTTCTGAGCGTTTCTGAAGGCGTTACTGTAGTCGAACCCAGCTGCATGGTGATGTTGTGTTCAACAGCAGGGTTGGCTGGAAAGACCAGGAGTTCGGTTTTGGCTGGATTGAGTTGCAGGTGGTGTTCCTTCATCCATGCTGAGATGTCTGCCAGGCAGGCAGAGATTCGAGCAGTCACAGTGGTGTCGTTGGCCTGGAAAGACAAGTAGAGTTGTGTGTCATCGGCGTAGCAGTGGTATGAGATACCATGTGTCTGAATGATGGGTCCCAGTGATGTTGTGTATATAGAGAATAGAAGTGGCCCAAGCACTGATCCCTGAGGTACCCTAGTAAGTAGTTGATGTGGCTTAGATACCTCACGTCTCCAGTCTACCTTGAAGGACCTACCTGAGAGATAGGAGTTAAACCAGTCAAGCACAGTTCTTGTAATACCCGATGAGGAGAGGGTGGAGAGCAGAATCTGATGGTTGATTGTGTCCAAGGCTGCAGAAAGGTCTAGCAGAATCAGGACGGATGATCTGGATCCAGCTCCATATCTGTATATTGTCAAGAACCAGGATAGTGCACATCTTGTTTAGTGTCTCAGGATTGCAACATCAGAGTAAAGTCCCAACATCAGAGGTTGCATAAGCCCGTTGGTGTCACTTCTCTCATTGAATGGGGAGTGTATATACCCCTGGTACAGTTTGACCCCCATTAATCAAAGGAAGAACAATAACAATATTAATGGTAACAGGTATAATAATTGAATTTGCAATTAGGGAAAGTGCAGGGAGTAGGTCCCGTTTGGAGATGAGCAAGAACGGTTCCATGGAGAACATGTTGTTACAGGTTGTTCATTAAAGTTTTTTTTTCATTATTTCATTCAGTTTTATTTATATATTTATTTTTTCATCAGGCAAAGCTTTGTAGTTTTGGTTTTCTGTATACAAACAAAATGTTCATAATTGTTGAATAAATAAATTACTAATACTGAGAAAAAAACTGTATATTATGTCACAATTCTTTTAACAAAAACAATCAAAACAACAACAATAATAATAATATTAGAGAATATGGAACGAGAATAAGGAACATTCTTCCTAGGAAGGGCCCTGCATAGTCTACATGTTCGACCACATGCATGATCTTGCTAAGTCATTCATTCTTGAAATACCAGAATGGGTTTGGTGTAACTGTTTCAATAAAGAATTTCTACCTTGTGAAAGTATGATGATTCTCGCTCCCCATGTCACACATCCATCTTTTACACTTGTGCATCCCTCCTGTGAAAAAAAGGTACGAATTATGGCTCTACTTCTTCAGGCCAACCCTTTTATATGTACTCAGAAATATTTTTATAAATATTTTTTATACCTTGCTCTATGCATAAACGTAACTAAATCAAACCTGTTCATTTCTACCTGATTCATAACATTTGCTACGCTAATGGGGCAAAGAATGATGGAAAAATCTTCTGTTCCAGATTCTTTGGTCCTCCGGCGTGTAGTTCGGCTGTGTCAGAGTGGAGGACACCCTTTATGTTCAGGTGTGGGTTGTTTAATCCACATGTTGAATTGTTCCCACATGTGGTGTTTCTTCTCAGGACCTAGGGCTCCTGCCTTATGCTAGCCACTGACGCTGCGTGTTCAGCTCCTCCAGTGGGGTCGCACTCAGCAGTTACCTGTCTGTCCCTCCTCTGGTGCTGGCTTAACTCGGGCTCAAAAGTATAGAGTTTAGTTACACTTGATGGTGTCATTCAGTTTTGGGCGGGGCCAGACAACCCTGCTTGTCTCTTAACAAATTACTCTGATCTGGTTTCACTTCATTCAAGGCCCAATGTTGAATATCAGATTCGGATGGGTTTGCCTGTAAAAGTTTTACGTCAATATCTTTTACTAAAGTTTTCTGCATCATAGAAACAGTTTCTTTAGCTTGATTTAGATCTGGTCTTATTACGACTTCCTTTGAAGCCATCTTTGCTACTTAATCAGCCAATCTGTTTCCTCTCACCTCCCCTGCCATGTGGCCTGCGACCTTTATGACAGCTTATTTCGTTGGCAGTTGTGCTACTCTGAGTAATTCTGCAACTAGGTCTTTGGTGTGATATGGGGTTTCCTTCTGCAGTCTTGAAATACCGCTCTTTACCCCATATGCATATTTTGAGTCTGTGTACATGTTAATGGGTTTTCCTTTCACCAATTGTCATGCTCTAATTAATGCAAATAGTTCAGCGGCCTGTGCCGATTTTTATGGGAGGGAGTAGGCCTCAATGATTCGATTAGGAAGTTTAGATACGGCATAGCCGCACCAGTATACGGAATCATTTATCTTCGAACAGGACCCATCGATGTACCGATGGTCCCCCTCCTCCAGGGCAAATGATGAAACATCTGGCCTGCAGGAAGTTCATTTGTCTAGATTGTCATGAGAGTCATTAGAAAAAGCACCTTTGGTAAGCAATTTGTGTAAGAAGATTTTCGGACCATGTATCACGGAGATCACCTACCTGGTGAGATGTGTGCACAATGAGCGGAACAATACGCTCTGCATCTTGCACCATCAAACGGCTTTGGCTGGTCTGTAGGTGCCTCCATGGGATTGTGCAAGGATCGCTGCTGCTGTACCTGCCGCCTCGTGCACGTAAAGGAGGAATGTTTCACCATCGTTGGGTAAGCCCAGAGCTGGTGGGGAGCTAAGGCTGCTCCAGAGATGCTTAAAAGCCATGTCCATCTCAGCTGTCCACTTAATGTGTTCTTCGGCCCCTGAGAGTGTGGCTTCTCTCAGAATCTTGTCTTATAGAGAGCAGTTCGGCACCCAGGCTCTTTTGCAGTTTGTGACCGAGATAGTCAACTTTCAGTTTCCAATTGCAGTTTCTCTTGTGCCAGAACGTTGCAGACAATAGTTGAGGCAGCTGTGAAGGATGCAGCATCGGGGCCAGAAACTAGAATGTCGTCTGCATATTGTTGCAAACAAGTCTGTGGTGGAAGCTTTGTGTCTTTCATCGAGGCGTGCACTACAGCGGAGAATACAGCAGGCGAGTCTCGGAAACCCTGTTGCAGGTGGCACCAAATGTACTATTGGCCCCCATATGTGAATGCGAACAGAGGCTGTGCGCATTAGATACTGGTACACTGAAAAAGGCAGAACACAAGTCGATTACAGTCAAATGAGTGTGATCTGCAGGTATTTAAATTTATAGTTGTACACACATCAGGCACCACCGGTGAGAGTGGAATGATTAAATCATTAATCTTGAGTTAGACACCAAGTGCCATTGGCCTTCTTTCATAATTAATTGGAGTGTTATATGGAGAGTTTATAATACCTTTACACAGACATTGTTGTATTATGGGACCTATACCTTCCTCCTTTTCCTTGGATAGTGGGTATTGTTTTGCAGTATACCGACATGTCAGAGCAGAGTTTTGCAATCATTGAGGCCTGCCTCGTCTTTGTTGGTGGCCCATAGTGCCTGGTCAACATTTGGCAGTTCTGTTTTGCTGCTGAGGATTCAGCAGGCGTGAAACTGCAGACATCACCACAACATCCTGTATACACAGACTGGGAATTACTGATGGGAACAGCAATTGGAGAGAGTTAGAATCAAATGTTATCTTAGCCCCAATTTTATGCACCAGATCACGACCTAATAAGCAGAATGGAGATACTGGTAAAATTAATATCTTGTCTATATGCTGCCATACTCTGCAGCAATGTGAGGAGGTCTTTAAAAAACGTAATTGTCTCCCCATGCCTAGTCTATGTGGTTCCTTTAAAGTCTTTATCTGACCTAGTTCTTCCTTCCTCTATTTGTATCCAACAAAGGCACTTTATCAATTAATATCAATTCAGTTATTTCTGGAGGTACGGTTTTGGACAGTATGAATCTATAATCACATCCAGTCAATTGACTGTGTGTTAAGTTTCTTTAAAACATTCAAGTATTGTAGAAGATACTTAACTGGGTCGGGTCATTTCTTCTTTTTTTTTTTTGCTAGTGCCTCTGACTCATAGTTAGTGGAACGATTATTGCAGTTAACATTTTCATCAGTGGTATGCAGTATTAAACATAACTACAATAGGAATTGTATGATCCTAATCATAATTGTATGGTACGATGGTATTTCCCCTCTGAAATTGTAATGGGTCAGTAGGTGTTTATTCCTTTCAGACCGTCTATCCTTTTATCATGTTCTTCATTGCGTATTGACATTGTGTTGAAAACCAGGGACCCTCTGATCTGCAACCATGCGAATAGCGTTTTTTTTAAATTCTATTCATCTAATGGAAATGTTATTACTTGAGTGCCAAGTTGTACTTGCATTTTATCAATTTGAACCATCGAGGTGTGACTGTAACATACACATATCCCATGTATGTATCAGAGCTTAAATATATATATTGTAATCTAAAAATGTCATAACTTATCAGATTTCCAAACGCAGATAAAATAAGGTATAACCTTCTTTATTTGGTTCTGTATTTATATTTCTGAACGTTTTTATACTTTTCTCTTAACAAAGGAAATTCCTTTTCAAAGTTTCACCAGACAGCTTTCATTCCCAACATTCATTCAATACATAAAAGATGATCTTTTCTTTATTCAGACAACAGTCACTTTCATCATATCCCTTTATAGGGCTTATATTCACACTTGTCCCCTTATTTACAGGGCTCGTATAACATACATTCTGTGTTCCTCTTTTTTATAAGGACTCATCACACATTACACATTCTCATATGCACTCATGCTTTAGTCATAATTCTCATGCTTACAGATACAGATACTCTCACAAGCACACCAAAAAGT